>NW_024351699.1:0-566 GCF_902729225.1 Pteropus medius
ATGGTGGATTTTCGAAGGAAACCTGCGTGGACACCTGGTCTACCACAGAAGACAGGCCGCTCCTAGCACCTCCATATCAGCGCAGTGTGGACACCGGGCGTTCCAGAGCCACAATTCAGCATGATCTCTTTCATCCCAGAGGCCTCGGGGCTCCTTCCTCAGGCCTCGGCTCCTTCCCGCTTTCCGCAGTGGAAATCAGACTACAGGACGGAAGCAGACACCTCCCTCTCCCTCACCATTCAGCCTGCTATGGTCGTAACGGTCCCGGTGGACGCATTCAAAATGAAGAAATGAAAGGCTCAAAGAGCTGATCGCAAAGCTCCTAACACACGGAGGCCGAATTCAGACCCACAGCTGTCTGCAGTGTCTCCCAACTGAACTCTTTCAAGCGGGTGACGGCCGCCATGGACGGAGGGGCCAAAGCATCCCCGGGTACGCTGTCCGTGGGCGGCCCTGACCCCTGCAAGAGGATGTAGAGACGAATAACACGTAGTTTGTACCTCTAGGAGCTCAAAGTGTCAGTGAGTGCTCCTCCAACTTCGCCACCCCAGTACCCGCAGATGACC
>NW_024351700.1:0-2078 GCF_902729225.1 Pteropus medius
GATCACGAAAGGAACCACTGAGGTCAGGCCAGATGCTCTTTATTCTCCAGCTGGGGGTGGCTCCCCAGAGTCCCCACGGAGGAAAATCCCAGCTGGCTGGAGAGCCTGGATGTGCTTGGCTAACAGTGTGAAGGGACCGTGATCAGCTCTCACGCTGTCCAGAGCCCTGCAAACTGAGTGGAAGGAAAGGCAGGCCACTTCAGGAGGAGCCACCGCCAGTCTCTCTCAGTCCGGGGCAGGCAGAGCAGGGGGGCTGAGGAGCTGGCCGGCAGCCTGCAGGCCGGCAGCGTTTCCACAGATGGTAGGTGAGGAATACCAGAAGGAGCAGTGCCAGCACCAAGCTGCCGGTCCACAGGGCTTCGGACGTTGGGGGGCCGCCTGGAGAGAAACGTGTCAGGAGCCTGAACACCTCTTTGCAGGTTGTGGGGAGAAGCCCAGCAGAGGCTGCTAGGGGTGTCCAGATTTACTGAGTTCCCCCAAATGTTACATGGGACTTCACCGCTTAGAATGTCTTTGAAATGTGCAAGACCCCTGGAATGTCCCCAGGACTTTAGTCTTTCGGAAAGTACTTGGGACCTTATCGTTAGTAGGGGGCTGTCCAGAGGCGGCCACCCGCCACGTCTGCGCTGGAAATGCAGCTCCTTGGGGTGGAGAGGGGCCGTCAGTGTCTCGTTCGTACCTTTTTACACATTGCGTGTAGAAATGATGCTGTTTGCAATACACTGGTTCCGTGAAATATGTCATCTAACTTATTTTTACTCTTTTTCTGTGTGGCTGCTGGAAAACTCGAAGTGACTTAAGTGGCTGTACCCTACTTCTATTTCCCAGGCTGCTGTAGCCTCTAACGTTCAATTTACACACTGCCGTGAACCCTGCGTGGTCCTTGATATTTACAGTCATCGCCATGCCAGGCGATTGTACTCTCGCGGTGAGGGAGAAGCCCCCTGGACGGTTGGGAAAGTCTGGGCAGGGCACCTCCATGTCTGAGGTCTTGATGCAAGGCTCGCCTCCCTCCCAGCCTCCCCAGCACCGACTCCACCCAAACTCACAGACTTCTGGGACTAGGTACAGACTGGCTGTCTGCCCCCCTGGGTCCAGGCGGCACTGGAACCAGCCCTCAGGGTGGCATCCGGCCCACGGCACGCTCAGCTGAGCTCGGGCCCCGGTCTCCCGCCTCTCATAGGCCTCCAGATGGCCGGGGGCCCGGGTCCAGCGCACAGCCACGCCTGGGCCACAGTCCGCCTCGCACAGCAGCTCCAGACCCGCTGGCGCCGGCGACTGGCGGATCTCGGGGTGGCAGGGCACGATGGAGCTGTTCCCGGGCTTGGGGTCAGGACTCCTGGGGCTGTGGCTGGAGCCCTGTTGCAGGCTGGCTTCCGGGGAGGTAGTGACAGGGGGCTCCTGGGACGTCAGGCTGTGCAGGACTGAAAAGAAGGTACCCGCTTTTCTCCCCGATACCCTGTGGCGCCTCATGCCTCTGTCTCCCCATCCATCTCCCTGCCACTACAGGCCCCCCGCCCCGACCTCAGTCTCTCCATCCAGACCACAGGGTTGGACCGGAACTGCTCCAAGCCTGGGGCCGCTTGGGTGGTTGCAGTATATATCGGTGGATTGAAGCGGCCCCCCAACCCTGAGGGAGCGTCCGGATCACCATGTCTTCCTCCTCCCAACTGGAAGGGGCGAGAGCCTCCCCCAGGGTCACACAGGCCAGGCTCCCAGAGTGTGAGGGATCAGTGAGCACTGGACTTTGCTACATGGGTCTGGGAGGTGGACAGAGGGGAGGGTGCATCTGACACACTGAGCACCTACTGCGCGCGGGCCCCCATTAACTGTTCTGTCGTTCGCCGCTCGGCGAGCGTCTACTGTGCGCCTGCTGTGTGTTGGGCACGATGGTTAGAGTTAGTCACTCATTCAGCACACACCTACTGGGCACACAGCCCTGGACAAGCAGACACAATCCTACCTCGCAGAAGCCAAGGGCAGGGCAGACAGTTAATGGGAAAAACATAAAGAGAACATATAGGCTGACAGCTGTTGACAAAAGGTGTCAAGAAACACTCAACGGAAAAGAAAGGGCT
>NW_024351701.1:0-342 GCF_902729225.1 Pteropus medius
ACTCTGCAGCCAGAGTGACTTTCCTCAGGTATAAATCTGGCCATGCATGTGCCTCTTGAAATGCTTCTATGGACCTTCGTCATCTACACTTGTAGACCATGACCAAGACTCATTCCTGCACAAGGCCTCTGTGGATACACCTACTAGGCTTCTCTTCAGCCTCATTTACTGACACTTTTCCTGACATGTCTTATCTTTTGGTCATTCTGACAGGTATAATTTATCCTATCAGCCATAATTTACTGATTTACAATGCTCTAAATATGCCATGACCATATATATATATATATATATATATATATATATATATATATATATATATATATTTTTTTTTTTTTTTTT
>NW_024351702.1:0-360 GCF_902729225.1 Pteropus medius
CTCACTTCCTACTACTCTCTCCTCGCAACATCTTCTTGCCTCAGGGCCTTCGTATAGTCTGTTCCCTTTGCAAAGACCACTCTTCTCCAGATATTCAAATGGCAACCTCATCTCCTTTAGGGCTTTGCTCAAATGCCACCTTCTCAGGGAGGCCTGCCATGACTACCCTGTTTAAAAATGCTACCCTCTCTCCCCACTGACACCACCTTGTCCATCTTCCTTACCCTGCTCTGCTTTCTCTCATAGCACTTACCACCTTTATATATATATAAATAAGTATATAACTTATTTATTATATCTATAGACTTTTTCTCCCCATGTGACAGAGACAACACACTCACCAAATATTCCATTTGCTCC
>NW_024351703.1:0-543 GCF_902729225.1 Pteropus medius
GTCCACTGGAGGCTTCCTTGTGCACGTGCCGACCACCCCCCGCCCAGGGACCTGCTAGCAGGAGGCTGGGTTCCTGGGTGCCCCAGGTCTGCGTGCAGTGAACCCGAAGGCAAACTGCAGGAGCAGAGGGTTTCACTGGGTGTCAGCAGGACTGTGTTCCTTTTGGAAGCTCCGGGAGAGAATCTGTTTCCCGGCCTTTTCCAGCTTCTAGAGGCTTCTGTGGCCCCTGCCCCGCTGGCCCCTCATCAAAGCCGGCAGTCGGGTCACTCTGCTCTGCTCCAGCCTTCACTTCTCACCCTCTGCCATCTCTTAAGGACTCTTGTGAGTACGCCCGGCCCACCCAGATCACTCAGGATGACCTCCACGTCCCAAGGCCCTGAACTCAATCACAGCTGCAAAGCCCCTTTCTCCCTGTAAGGGAAAGTTAACAGGAACTGGGGGTTAGGAGGTGGATGTCCTAGGGACCCACAGACGGGTACGACCCACTTCCACGAGCCCACAGCTCGGAGGACAGAAGATGAGGGGGACGAGCCATCCTCTCTG
>NW_024351704.1:0-325 GCF_902729225.1 Pteropus medius
AGACAGTTTTATTACTTGCACCTCGGAATGTTGTGCTTCTCCTGGGGGCTGGCGCCTGGAGAGATCACCTCCTTGTGACTGAGTTACTGCTCTTCCTGGGGGTTGGCGCCTGGAGATACCACCTCCCTGTAACTGGAGAATTTCCACTTTTACAACCCTTAGTAACATACCTGTAATTGAACAAGTTAGATTTATGACTCGTTGCAGTGAAGGAGAATGTTCACCATAGAGAACCTGAGGCATCTCAGTAAGAAGATACTAGAAAGAATTTACTATAGGATTGAAGCTTTAATTGGGTAATTTCAGGGAGAGGCTAAGGAAATTG
>NW_024351705.1:0-3195 GCF_902729225.1 Pteropus medius
ATTTTGAATGCGTCCCGGGGACCATTACTACCATCCAGGCTGAGGTGAGGAGAGGAGGTGTCTGCTTCCGTCCTTAGTCTGATTTCCACTGTGAGGAAGGCGGAAGGGCGAGGCCTGAAGGAACCCGAGGCCTCGGGATGAAAGAGGTCATGCTGAATTGTGGCTCTGGAACGCCCGGTGTCCACACTGCGGGGAGGTGGAGGTGCGAGGAGCGGCCTGTCTTCTGTGGTAGAGCAGGGGTCCAGGCAGGTTTCCTTCGAAAATCCACCATATACATATATGCATATAGATGAACATATATATGCATATATATGTATATGGTAGCTTTGGCAAAAAGCTCTCTGGTGACGTCCATTTTGAGCCAGAATCGCAGACTTCCGAGAAAAGGCTCACTTGCGGCAAATGCACAGCCCTCCCGGGGCCTTGGGGCTCTGTGGGCGATGCTCGGTCATCTGCGGGTACTGGGGTACCGAAGTTGGAGGAGCACTCACTGACACTTGAGCTCCTAGAGGTACAAACTACGTCTCATTCGTCTCTGTATCCTCTTGCAGGGTTCACGGCCACCCACAGACAGCGTAGCCAGGGATGCTTTGGCCCCTCCGTCCATGGGGGCCGTCACCCGCTGGATAGAGGTCAGCTGGGAGACACCGCAGACAGCTGTGGGTGTGAATTCGGCCTCCGTGCCTTAGGAGCTTTGCGATCAGCTCTCTGAGCCTTTCATTTCTTCATTTTGAATGCGTCCACGGGGACCATCACGACCATCCCAGGCAGAAAGGTGAGGGCGAGGGAGGTGTCTGCTTCCGTCCTGAAGTCAGATTTCCACTGCGGAAAGCGGGAAGGAGCCGAGGCCTGAGGAAGGAGCCCCGGGGCCTCCGGGATGAAAAGAGATCATGCTGAATTGTGGCTCTGGAACGCCCGGTGTCCACACTGCGGGGAGGTGGAGGTGCTAGCAGCGGCCTGTCTTCTGTGCTAGACCAGGGGTCCACGCAGGTTTCCTTAGAAATTCCACCATATACATATATATGCATATAGATGAATATATATATGCATATATATGTATATGGTAGCTTTGGCGAAAAACTCTCTGGTGACGTCCATTTTGAGCCAGAATCGCAGACTTCCGAGAAAAGGCTCACTTGCGGCAAATGCACAGCCCTCCCGGGGCCTTGGGGATCTGTGGGCGATGCTCGGTCATCTGCGGGTACTGGGGTAGCGAAGTTGGAGGAGCACTCACTGACACTTTGAGCTCCTAGAGGTACAAAGTACGTCTCATTCGTCTCTGTATCCTCTTGCAGGGTTCACGGCCACCCACAGACAGCGTAGCCAGGGATGCTTTGGCCCCTCCGTCCATGGGGGCCGTAACCCGCTGGAAAGAAGTAAGTTGGGAGACACTGCAGACAGCTGTGGGTCTGAATTCGGCCTCTGTGCCTTAGGAGCTTTGCGATCAGCTCTCTGAGCCTTTCATTTCTTCATTTTGAATGCGTCCACGGGGACCAGTACGACCATCCCAGGCAGAAAGGTGAGGGAGAGGGAGGTGTCTGCTTCCGTCCTGAAGTCTGATTTCCACTGCGGAAAGCGGGAAGGAGCCGAGGCCTTAGGAAGGAGCCCGGGGGCCTCAGGGATAAAAAGAGATCATGCTGAATTGTGGCTCTGGAACGCCCGGTGTCCACACTGCGGGGAGGTGGAGGTGCTAGCAGCGGCCTGTCTTCTGTGGTAGACCAGGGGTCCACGCAGGTTTCCTTCGAAAATCCACCATATACATATACATGCATATAGATGAATATATATATGCATGTATATGTATATGGTAGCTTTGGCGAAAAACTCTCTGGTGACGTCCATTTTGAGCCAGAATCGCAGACTTCCGAGAAAAGGCTCACTTGCGGCAAATGCACAGCCCTCCCGGGGCCTTGGGGCTCTGTGGGCCATGCCCGGTCATCTGCGGGTACTGGGGTGGCAGGATTGGAGGAGCACTCACTGACACTTTGAGCTCCCTGAGGTACAAACTACGTGTCCATTCGTCTCTGCGGCCTCCTCTTGCATGGGTCAGGGACGCCCACAGACAGCGTACCCAGGGATGCTTTGGCCCTCCGTCATGGCGGGCGTCACCAGCTGGAAAGAGTTCATTTGGGAGACACTGCAGACAGCTGTGGGTCTGAATTCGGCCTCCGTGCCTTAGGAGCTTTGCGATCAGCTCTTTGAGCCTTTCATTTCTTCATTTTGAATGCGTCCACGGGGACCATTACGACCATCCCAGGCAGAAAGGTGAGGGAGAGAGAGGTGTCTGCTTCCGTCCTCAAGTCTGATTTCCACTGCGGAAAGCGGGAAGGAGCCGAGGCTTAGGAAGGAGCCCCAGGGCCTCTGGAATGAAAAGAGATCATGCTGAATTGTGGCTCTGGAACGCCCGGTGTCCACACTGCGGGGAGGTGGAGGTGCTAGGAGCGGCCTGTCTTCTGTGGTAGACCAGGGGTCCACGCAGGTTTCCTTAGAAAATCCACCATATACATATATATGCATATAGATGAATATATATATGCATATATATGTATATGGTAGCTTTGGCGAAAAGCTCTCTGGTGACGTCCATTTTGAGCCAGAATCGCAGACTTCCGAGAAAAGGCTCACTTGCGGCAAATGCACAGCCCGCCCGGGGCCTTGGGGCTCTGTGGGCCATGCCCGGTCATCTGCGGGTACTGGGGTGGCGAAGTTGGAGGAGCACTCACTGACACTTTGAGCTCCTAGAGGTACAAACTACGTGTCATTCGTCTCTGCCTCCTCTTGCAGGGGTCAGGGCCGCCCACAGACAGCGTACCCGGGGATGCTTTGGCCCCTCCGTCCATGGCGGCCGTCACCCGCTGCAAAGAGTTCAGTTGGGAGACACTGCAGACAGCTGTGGGTCTGAATTCGGCCTCCGTGCCTTAGGAGCTTTGCGATCAGCTCTTTGAGCCTTTCATTTCTTCATTTTGAATGCGTCCACGGGGACCATTACGACCATCCCAGGCAGAAAGGTGAGGGAGAGGGAGGTGTCTGCTTCCGTCCTGAGTCTGATTTCCACTGCGGAAAGCGGGAAGGAGCCGAGGCCTTAGGAAGGAGCCCCGGGGCCTCTGGGATGAAAAGAGATCATGCTGAATTGTGGCTCTGGAACGCCCGGTGTCCCCCCTGCAGGGAGGTGGAGGTGCTAGGAGCGGCCTGTCT
>NW_024351706.1:0-6296 GCF_902729225.1 Pteropus medius
AAAATTTTTTATTTGTTGTTTATTGGAAACTCTAATTTAATTGGGCATCCTGTATTTTATCTGCCACTGTTTTTGACTGCTTGCTTCCCCAGAGGCTGACGCAGTGATGGAGCTCTGCACGGCTGACTAACTAGTTAACCGGCAAACAGACAGACACTCAGAGCCTTAGAGATAAGGCAGAAAGGGGGTCCCTGGGTGGCTGCTCCTTGGCTTGTGTATCCAGATCCCTCTGCTGACTCCTACTCCACTGGCCTGGACCAAGGCCCTGAGTGGGAGGCAGGACCCAGGCCTGGGAGCCCCTGCTCACTAAGGCAGACTCAGGACTGCCTCCTTCCAGCCACTGTGTTGAGCGCCCACCTCCTGGCTCTGCCTAACCCTGGCAAGAGGAGGCAGATGGCACTGTGCTGGCCTTGGGGAGTGGAGGAGGTGGACCTGTGGGGGCAGGGCTACGGAGGGTCTCCTGTCTTTGCTTCCAGTCTTGTTCTGTGGAATCAGTGGCTTCTCTGACTTCTACAAGCTCCGGTGGCTGGAGGCCATTCTCAGCTGGCAGAAGCCACAGGAAGGGTGCTTCGGGAGGCCTGGTGAGCTCCTCTTCTGCCCTGGCTGGTGGGGTGGTGGGGGCTGGAAGGGTGGTGGGAAAAAGATGAAGTGATGTTAGGGGCACAAAGAGATTTGCAACACCCATGTGCGCGCGCAGGCACGCGCGCGCACACACACACACACACGGAAATGGGCTCGGAACTTTGGAAGCCAAAACTTTGCAGGACGGGAGGCAATCTTGTTGGAATATGTTGGCTGGCTGCTCCTGCAAATTCATTCCTTCAGCGACATTCCCTGAGCATCTACTGCATGCCAGACACTGTGCTAGGCTCCAAGTAAATGAGGGCACTAAGAAAAAGATGCAGAAACCACCTAAACAAACCAATAAGTGAAATAATTGTGAGTTCCGAAAAGGCTGTGAAGTTGACACCTTTGAGAAAGAAAAGAACATCAAGGAAGGTTCCTCAGGCATAGTGGTCAGGGGAGATGTCCAGGTAGGGGTGACTTAGAAGCAAAGGGTGAAGGAGCAACCCCTTTCCAGCTGTGCAACACTGGACAGCTGGGCTTCATTGGGCTCGATTTCCCCACCTGTGAATAAATGGGCATAATAATCTCCTTCCTAATCCATGAGGAGCAGACGTAATACATGTGAAACCACCTGGTGTGTCCTGGGTACAGTGGAGGCTCCCAATAAATGATGGCTTCCTAAATGAGAAGCTTGGGATGCTCGATAAGGCAAAGCTTTTGAAATAAGGGACTCTGTTTTTGAAATAGAGGAGTTTATAAAGTGAAGATTCTCAGGTCTCCAGATCTATAGATTCAGCAGATGGAAGGTGGGGCTGTGGAAACTGCATTTAAAAAAAATTTTTTAAATTTATTTTTCAATTACAGTTGACATAGAATAGCATATTAGTTTCATAAACCTGCATTTTTAATGAGGTCCTCTGGCCATTCAGATGTGGGAGGTTGAGGGACTACAATTTGAGAAATATCCGTAGATGACAAATTTAGGCCACATGGAAGGATCTGCAGACAGGTGCTCAAGGAAACTTCTGGAAGTGGCTCCAGATTAAAGAGAAGACCTGAGCTGCTTGAGGTGTGAGGACAAGGAGGTTTTGCAAGTAACATTTTAAAATCCATCTTGAGAAGCTCATCTTTCACTCTTCTCCTAGATGCTGAAGATGAAGAATTATCTAAAGCAATTCAACACCAACAGCATTATCTGAGAAGAGTAAAGAGGCGAGAAAAACAATTTGCAGGTAATAAAAATGTCCAAGGGACCTTCTTGGCATGAAACTGAGACACCCCAGAAAGGCTACACACAGCGCTCAATTTGAAACAGGCCCCAGCATCACTGAAGGAGCTGGATCTGAGGGGCCCTTGTGTTTGGGAGTGGGAGGGAAGGGTAGGAATCTCTGATACCTAAAGTGGGGCATCTAGAGGAAAATCTCCAGTGAAAGGAACACAAAAGAGAAGTTTACTGTATTGCTGAAAATCACAGAAATAATCCCTCTCCATCAAAATCAAGTCAGAACAGAACCCACGTCAGGAACTTCCGCAGAGGGAATTGAATATAGAGAACCTGCCTCAGAGGTGTCATTGAAAACAGAAAAGGTGACAAAACTCAGAGATGAACCACTGCAGGATGCCACTGCCCTCCCTGGAGGCGGAGCTGGAGGGACAGAGTAGAGGAGGTGGTGTTAGCAGAAACCCAGGGGCTGGACGCAGAGGAGACAGAGTCGGGGGAGAAGTACCCCAGCTTCTCCCCTCGCTCCACCTCTGCCTGCTGTTTATGGGCAAAGCAGCTTGGGAAATGTAGTTTGGAGGGTTAGCGCCCTGGGGTTTGGAGCAAAGAAGGTCAGGCAGGAGATCTGAGAACCAAAAGGCAAGTGACCAGCACAATCCCAGTGGCCGCACATCCTGGTATTCCCAGCTGACACCTGTTGTCCTGGCGCCACTATGAATAGTGCCCTTTTTCCTCCCCAAAGTGTCCTGGTTGAAATGATAAGTCATGTGGTCGGCCCACCAATGCGGAGAGACTGAGAATAGGATATAACTATATTGGGAAGGAAAAAGAAAGCAAGATAAAATATGGCAGGAAGGAATGTAGAGAGATAGAGAGAAAGAAGGAAGAGAGGATTTGATTTCAATCTTTTTATTAATAAAAAATAAATAACTACAAGGCAAAAGCAGGAAGGGAAGTAGAATAGCCAGCTCAGAGTAGAAGTCCAACTTATACCGGGGACGATTCTAGTAACTAAACATCTCACCATCCACCCCACCACTGCCTCGTCATCTACTTGCAGGTAGACAAGAGAAGGACATGGAAGCACAAATCCAGCGGGTCTTAGCTGCCACCAGGGGTTGGCCAGGGGAAGGGAGAGACTTTCTCAGGAGATTCCTAGAGGCCCCCTGCACTAGATAGGCCCACCTGACACCGAGGGGCCTGGGACTGTCAATGGTGGGTGGTAGGGGACTTCTGTGCACACCGTGGAAGCTGGCTGCTCCCTAGAAACTGACAACTGGAGAGGGAGCTGCAGAAATTCAGAAGCCCAAGGCCTTTCCTGAGGCCCCTGAAGGTTGATCAGCAGCCTAGAAAACTTCCCAGGATGGAACAACATTCCTTCACTTAAGACACACATCCATGGAGACTAAGCACAAGATTTGAAGCCAGGCTGTCTGGGTTTGAATCCACTTCTTCCCTTACTCGCTGTGGGAATCGCTCAACCTATCTGAGCCTCGGTTTCCTTATCTGTATAATGGGGACCAAACAGTGCCTCCTTCATAGAGTTGTTGGGGTTAATATCAGACCATCGCGCCAAGTGCTCCCCATGGCTTACGGTAGGCCACCGATAGGCATAGGCTGCCTGGGTGAGTAATTAGTGTTCTTGAAATCTGCTTTCTCCCTCCCTCCAAGGGGCCTGGCTGAGGTCCTTCTCTTCTCTAAGTCTGTGAGGGGTGGGGAAAATCTTGGCTCACTCCACCTGCCGAGAGACTAAAGGTGGGTGGCCCACTTTGAGTTCAGAGAACTAAATGACATCTAAGTTCCTGTCTCAGGCAGTCGTTCAGGGTCACATGGGACCAGCAGGCCCGAGGCAGCAATGAGGGAGGCTGTCCGGGTCAAGAAATGAGCTGTAAAGTCGCCAGGGCTGGGAGCTCAGCTCTGCTACCTGAGCCTCAGTTTCCCCATCTGTAAAATGGGGCAATGAGGTGCTGTACTAGAAGGTCTCACTAGGGCCTAAAAGCAGGGGAAACTGGACCGAGCTGGACAAGGGTTTGGCCTCAGGTCAGATCCTGTGGGAGGGGCTCCAGCAACTCTTAACACAGAGTCACCCTCCCAGAGAGAGCTGGCTTTTGTGTCCCTGTATTAGTAAATCATTGGGAGGAAGTGTAACCTTCTGGGTGAAGAGGCTCCAAATGGCTGGAGACATTTCTCTAGAGAAGGGAGCTGTTAGCAGCCAACACCTACAGCGGCTAGCGGATGGGTGCCCGGCCTGGCAAAGTGGATCTGCTGGCACCAGGCTGCCTGGCGGGATATCTGAAAAGCGTTGACGGAACTGTGGTCACCACCCAGCACTCACAGAGGGGCCTCTGTCTCTCTCCCCAGATGGCTGCTCCTCCCACAACACAGCCATGGCCGTGGGGGCCCTGGGTGGCTTCCTCTACATCCTGGCACAGTACCCCCCAGCAAACAGAGAGCTGCAGCAAGCCACACCGGCACCACCAACTGACATGAACGGCTCCACGCCTGCCACCCAGGAAGATAAAATCCATACCTTTCATCCCTCCTTCCTGGAATCCTAGTTCACACCCTGAGAAGGAGGCACCTGAGAGCAAGGCACCCCAGCTTCGTCCCCTCGAGGAGCAGGGCCTGGGAAGGAAGGCTGGGATGGTTCCAGGCACGGCAGCAGATGAATAAATTCAGAGAGCAGTTGAGTGGAGAGTCGAGCCCTGTTTCTCAGCCTTTTGGACAACTTCTGGGGCTGTATTCTAAGTCTTCAACCCCACTCAATGCAAATTCTGAAGCGACCCATAAACTGGAGTTTTGAAGGCAATTTGTTCAGCTGTCAACTGTTGCATCTTCCCTAGTGGGAGAAATAAGGTACTTGAAAATAACAGTTCAAGTCATGACCTAGAACTTGAGACAGGAGCCAGAAAGGCAGCACGTATAATCTTTATATCCTCTGCAAAGAGCGCTGTGGTATTATGAAGTCACATCATGTCATGGTCATGTCATTTTACAAAAGGCAGTGTAGCATAATGGTGAACGATGTGTTCTGTGCCCTGACTACCTGAGTCCAAGTCCTGAGCTGTCTCATTCATTAGCTTGGTGTCCCTGGGCAAAGTCATTTAGCATCTTTGTGAATGTTTCCTCATCAGTACAATTAGGATAATTATAGCACCTACCTCACTATTAGCTCCACTGCTCTAAGAGTTATATTTGTAGAGGACTGAGAACAGTACCTGTTGTTGTGACCGAAATAACCAGGCCCAACTCGAGTGCTCTAGTCCAAGAGACAGTTTATTAGCCGGCGGCTGTCCTTGCAAAGGAGCAGCCCCGAGACGCAGGGGCACAAAGGGTTTAAGCCCTCGATCCCATCCCCCACATCCTTAATCTTTACACAAAAGACTATATCTCCTCCATTCATTAACTGATAACTAAGAGGTGGGTAAGCAAGCAGGGGTACAGAAGCAGAATGTGTCATTGTTAAAATATTTTGTACCTATAGGCAGTGATCCGGCCAGTAAATCCCTTTAGTTAATAAATTTTTAGCAGATAACTAACTAGAAGTGAGACATGGCGGTTAGCACGTACCATGTCTTATCCTTAACCTATTGTTTCTAAAGGTGAGGTCAATACACCTGTGACACAGTAAGTACCAAGTAAGTGTTACCTGCTACCACAGCGGTGACAATGTCAGGTTACTTGGGACCTGTCTGAGACAGCAGGGAGGGACCGCTGACTCATCAACGTTTCTCTCGTGCCCAGCCTGAGGGTCTCCCTTGTGTCCCACCCCCACATGAGTATACCCTAACATGTCAGCTGGTGCTCTAATCCAGTGTTTAAGAAAAGACTTTCTGGAACCTTATTATGGGTCCAGGCCATTTGCGGTGCTGATTTCAAGCTGCATGCAGACAGGCATCAAAATTACACTGCAGGGTAGAAAAACCCGCTAAAAACTCAGTCTTTGGGCTGGAAGGCTCTCTCTAAGTCCATCATCTTGCTTTGCTTCAAAGTGGGAAATCACTGCTGATCATCCTTATGTGACAATTTAGTCATATTTGAGAATATGAATTGAAATGCCCTTGGGGGAGGGGTTCTTCTAAATCTTTCCTTTAGGAGTTAGTCTCCTCTGTCCAATCTCCTTTGCCGCTGCCCCTGGATGCTTTCCCGAAATTGCTCTTAAATTGTCAGGCCCACAGGAATGTTCCTGGATTCTGTTGATAAGTTTGACTTGCTATTGAGGTTGTCATTTTCTTGGGGAACCAGGCGCCAGGATTTAATGCTGGCACTCCATGCGTCAGGATGTCTTTGAAAAAAAAAAAAGGATGTCTTGCACATTGCCTTGCAAACAAAAGTTGACCAAGACGGGCACACAACTGGATTAGGGGAGAGTTATGCCCCTTTCCCTACCCCCTTCCTTCCTAAATTTGAGATAGATAAGCCACAGGAGCCAGACACCAGTTCTTTCTAGAAGGTGTTAGTTATCATATGAGGTGGCGGGGGGAGGGGAGTGTTGGCTCTAGGAGAAACC
>NW_024351707.1:0-752 GCF_902729225.1 Pteropus medius
AAGCTTTCTTCTTTATCTATATAAATAAGGATATCACCCCCATACAATTATTGTGGTGATTAAATAATATAAAAGGCTTAGATAGTGTTAAACATATTTAGACCATTAAAAAAATAGTTATGCTTTTATGCACTGAAAAGTTTCACTGCGGCAAAGTCCCTACAAAAGTGGTTAGTCAAATAATATGACCAAATTAGTCAATATATTCACTGCATTTTAACATATTTGTGATCTTGTTTTAGGGGAGGCGGGTATTATTTAGATAGAACTAACAGAAAACTTAATAACTAGTGAATTAGCTAAGTAAGGTTTTTATATTTATAATTTAGAAGTCTGGAGTCGACCCAAGACAGTCAGCTTCTCGTGAATGTTACTAAGGACACAGATTCCTTCCATCATGCTGTTCTTAACCCTTGACTGTGGCTTTCATCCTCATGATCACAAGATGGCTACTATATTTCTCCACTTGATTTTAGCCAAAAGGCTGAAAAGTGATGCTGTTATACTTTTTTGTGCATTCCAGACACAAAAAAAGGCGGAAGAATTAGGGTCCTAAAACCTTCTTCACATAAAGATTTTATTTTTTTTTTAATTTGGAAAGATAATCACTTCTCAGCTGACTTTCAATTATATATCATTAGTGAGAAGAAACATACCACGTGGCCATTCAACATAAAGAGGGCTGAGAGGTTTTAGATTTTAACTGGGAACATAGCCATCCCTGTGTATCCATCTCTGTGAGTATATATATA
>NW_024351708.1:0-2845 GCF_902729225.1 Pteropus medius
TTCCGCAGTGGAAATCAGACTTCAGGACGGAAGCAGACATCTCCCTCGCCCTCACCTTTCTGCCTGGGATGGTCATGATGGTCCCCGTGGACGCATTCAAAATGAAGAAATGAAAGGCTCAGAGAGCTGATCGCAAAGCTCCTAAGGCACGGAGGCCGAATTCAGACCCACAGCTGTCTGCAGTGTCTCCCAGCTGACCTCTTTCCAGCGGGTGACGGCCCCCATGGACGGAGGGGCCAAAGCATCCCTGGCTACGCTGTCTGTGGTGGCCCTGAACCCTGCAAGAGGATACAGAGACGAATGAGACGTAGTTTGTACCTCTAGGAGCTCAAAGTGTCAGTGAGTGCTCCTCCAACTTCGCTACCCCAGTACCCGCAGATGACCGAGCATCGCCCACAGAGCCCAAAGGCCCCGGGAGGGCTGTGCAGTTGCCGCAAGTGAGCCTTTTCTCGGAAGTCTGCGATTCTGGCTCAAATGCGATCTGTAGAGTGCTTTTTGCCAGACCTCCCCTAGATATATCGATATCTATATCTTTATCTGTATCTATAGATATCTCTATATCTATCTATCTATCCATCTATCTATCTAACTATCTATCTATCTGTCTATCTATCTATCTATCTATCTATCTATCTATCTATGTATCTATGGATTTCTCTCTCTCTTTCTATATATATATTTATATATATATGGTGATTTTATAACAAAAGGCTGTGTTTTCCTTAGACATTTGAGATCAGACAGGCCGCTCCTAGCACCTCCACCTCCCAGCAGTGTGGACACCGGGCGTTCCAGAGCCACAATTCAGCATGATCTCTTTTCATCCCAGGGGCCCCGGGGCTCCTTCCTAAGGCCTCGGCTCCTTCCCGCTTTCCGCAGTGGAAATCAGACTTCAGGACGGAAGCAGACACCTCCCTCGCCCTCACCTTTCTGCCTGGGATTGTCGAGATGGTCCCCGTGGACGCATTCAAAATGAAGAAATGAAAGGCTCAGAGAGCTGATCGCAAAGCTCCTAAGGCACGGAGGCCGAATTCAGACCCACAGCTGTCTCCCGTCTCCCATGAAGCCTCTTTCCAGCGGGTAGTGGCCCCATGGACAGGCCCAAAGCATCCTGGCTAAAGCTATACTGTGGTAGCGTGAACCTGAGAGGATGCAGAGACGAATGACACGTAGTTTGTACCTCTAGGAGCTCAAAGTGTCAGTGAGTGCTCCTCCAACCTCGCCACCCCAGTACCCGCAGATGACCGGGCATGGCCCACAGAGCCCCAAGGCCCCGGGAGGGCTGTGCATTTGCCACAAGTGAGCCTTTTCTCAGAAGTCTGCGATTCTGGCTCAAAATGGACGTCACCAGAGAGCTTTTTGCCAAAGCTACCATATACATATATATGCATATATATGTTCATCTATATGCATATATATGTATATGGTGGATTTTCGAAGGAAACCTACGTGGACCCCTGGTCTACCACAGAAGACAGGCCGCTCCTAGCACCTCCACCTCCCCGCAGTGGGGACACCGGGCGTTCCAGAGGCACAATTCAGCATGATCTCTTTTCATCCCAGAGGCCCCGGGGCTCCTTCCTAAGGCCTCGGCTCCTTCCCGCTTTCCGCAGTGGAAATCAGACTTCAGGACGGAAGCAGACACCTCCCTCGCCCTCACCTTTCTGCCTGGGATGGTCGTGATGGTCCCCGTGGACGCATTCTAAATGAAGAAATGAAAGGCTCAGAGAGCTGATCGCAAAGCTCCTAAGGCACGGAGGCCGAATTCAGACCCACAGCTGTCTGCAGTGTCTCCCAGCTGACCTCTTTCCAGCGGGTGACGGCCCCCATGGGCGGAGGGGCCAAAGCATCCCTGGCTACGCTGTCTGTGGGTGGCCCTGAACCCTGCAAGAGGATACAGAGACGAATGAGACGTAGTTTGTACCTCTAGGAGCTCAAAGTGTCAGTGAGTGCTCCTCCAACTTCGGTAGCCAGTACAAGCAGATGACCGAGCATCGCCCACAGAGCCCAAGGCCCCGGGAGCTCTGTGCATTGGCCGCAAGTGAGCCATTTCTCGGAAATCTGCGATTCTGGCTCAAAATGCACGTCTGTAGAGTGCTTTTTGCCAGAGCTCCACTAGATATATCTATATCTATATCGTTATATGTATCTATAGATATCTCTATATCTATCTATCTATCCATCTATCTATCTAACTATCTATCTGTCTATCTATCTATCTATCTATCTATCTATCTATGTATCTATGGATTTCTCTCTCTCTTTCTATATATATATTTATATATATATGGTGATTTTTATGACAAAAGGCTGTGTTTTCCTTAGACATTTGAGATCAGACAGGCCGCTCTTAGCATCTCCACCTCCCCGCAGTGTGGACACCGGGCGTTCCAGAGCCACAATTCAGCATGATCTCTTTTTCATCCCAGAGGCCCCGGGGCTCCTTCCTAAGGCCTCGGCTCCTTCCCGCTTTCCGCAGTGGAAATCAGACTTCAGGACGGAAGCAGACACCTCACTCGCCCTCACCTTTCTGCCTGGGATGGTCGTGATGGTCCCCGTGGACGCATTCAAAATGAAGAAATGAAAGGCTCAGAGAGCTGATCGCAAAGCTCCTAAGGCACGGAGGCCAAATTCAGACCCACAGCTCTCTGCAGTGTCTCCCAGCTGACCTCTTTCCAGCGGGTGACGGCCCCCATGGACGGAGGGGCCAAAGCATCCCTGGCTACGCTGTCTGTGGGTGGCCGTGAACCCTGCAAGAGGATACAGAGACGAATGAGACATAGTTTGTACCTCTAGGAGCTCAAAGTGTCAGTGAGTGCTCCTCCTACTTCGCTACCCCAGTACC
>NW_024351709.1:0-748 GCF_902729225.1 Pteropus medius
AGCTTTCTATGTATATATATATAGAGAGAGATATCAATATATCCTGAATGTTTTAGGAATAAGTTCAAGGTCTTTCGAATTTAAAATTTTAAGATAGTTAAGTTGATATTGTCTTTTTATTGGTAAATAATTCCTAAATATTCCTTTACATTAAAAAAATTCATACATGAAATTAAATGACTAAAAATTAAATGAAGTTCTAAGCAGTTAATTGTTTAACACTGAGGACACTAATACACCTGATGATTTTACAAAGTTTGGATTAATTTATAACTTATTATTTGGTTTTGCATTATTTAAATTATACATACATTTTTGACTCAAAATTAATGTGTTTTTCCAAGTTATCTAACCAAAATACTTTCCAGGTTTATATTAAATGCCCATTTTTCTATTTTCAAAAATTATTTTTAAGCTCTTAATTATTTTTGAACATAAAATTAACATATTTCAAAATGAGCATTGTAGTTTTACAATAATGAATATACATCTATATTTCAGTAGACCTAAAATTTCAGCAACACTTAAGGTAATTTTTCACTGCAAACTACATCTAGCTTGATTACTTATTTGACATTGCAACATCATATATTCAGATGATAATACTCAGAATGTTCACATACTGATGACGAGTTCAGATGTCCGTGCTGTACTCCACCCAAACGCCAAGAGCCTTCACACTCTAGGGACTGTTCCAAACAGGAGCACTGGGCCTCTTCCCCTAAAGGCTTTCTCCCATCACAGGCAC
>NW_024351710.1:0-634 GCF_902729225.1 Pteropus medius
GGAGGTTTTGTGGGGATATAAATACCTCAGCCCCATCTTGGGAGCTTGGCTGGGATGATTCTAAGCTGTGAGATGTTTGTTCCATACTGTTTGCCAGAGCTTCCTCCAGGTTTGAGCCTCTGCCTCACTGTGGAGCTGGTCTAAGAATGTACTTCTATTAAGAATGTACCACCTTCTCTTTCTGGAGGTACCTCCCAATTGCCCTGTAGGCTCCCTGTGCCCACCAAGGCCCTTCTTATTTCAGGATGTCCTCTATTATCCTGTTAGTGCTTGTGCAGTGAACCACACTTTTTTTTCATCAAACAATATTATTCAGGGGAAAGTACCACACTTTTTTTTCATCAAACAATATTATTCAGGGGATAGTCCAACATTAACAAGAAAAAAGGCCAGCACGTAAAGCTATATTATGTACAAATGCATAGGAATATGTCAAAGAAAATATTTCAAAAGTTTTAACAGTTCCCACTAGGGACACTGCTGCCCAGGTTTCTCAGATTTACCCAGGAAAAAATGGGAAGTGCCCAGACGTAGCTGTTGGCTAGAATTTGATCTCTGGGACAGTCCCCAGCTGTGGCCAATGTCCTATGCTGAACTGCATGGATGACCCAAATGCTCCTGCTGCCGTTCCTCC
>NW_024351711.1:0-332 GCF_902729225.1 Pteropus medius
ATATATATATATATATATATATATATATATATATATATATATATATATATATATATATATATAGTCTTCTACATCCCTGGTCCTCAAAATACTGTTCCCTTCCACTCTAGGCTGGACCTGCAATCCTAGCTGTGGCCAACAGCTGTCACTCAGGAATTCTCTTTCCTTGTCTCCTTGGTGTCCTGTCCCTGCTTTGGACCCCTTGGATTAGCCAATTCACAGTGCTCTTGTGGCTTTTAGAGTCTGGCCCCTTACCCATGTCCTCACAATGCTACTCTTCTTATTTGGGGCCACCAGCTGCCACCACCAAGCAACTGTGTGTCTGCATTCAT
>NW_024351712.1:0-343 GCF_902729225.1 Pteropus medius
GAGGAGGGTGTCTGCTGGGAGGAGGGTGTCTGCGTCCAGTTTCACAAGCCCCGCAGTGACCTCAGGGCACCTCTTACACATCCCTGCTAGGAAGCTGGCTTCTCACCTCAGGCCCGGAACCTTACCCGCCTGGGCCTGTTGGCCGACAGGCCCAGGTGCCCAGAATGCCTGGCCCTGTGAGTCACTGGCTTATCTACGCGTCCCCTCCCTGGCTGCTTGCATTTTATAGCTTGGTTGGGGTCAGGTCAATGAGAGTCACAGAGCCTGGGACCTAGACGGGCCTTGGAAACAAGAAGTGACAGATACGGCTGCAGGAAAGACAGGGGCCTGTGGTTGGTCAGTA
>NW_024351713.1:0-380 GCF_902729225.1 Pteropus medius
GTCTGGCGGAGGCAGGAAGAGCCGCAGCGTGGAGAAGAGGGTGCTGATCCCCTCGGAGGAGCTATAGGGACTGGGTGGTCCCGGCCTCCGCGGAAGGACAGGGCCCCTTGCCCACCGCCCACTTGCCAAAGGTCAAGCCTCTCCAGGGAGACCTCCTGCCAGGCCGTGGAGCCCACTCCCCCACCCTGCCCGCCCCGGGAGAGGGTACTGCAGCTTGTTAGCTCACACATGGCCACCGACACGGCAGGGACAGCATGGCCTTCCTGATAGACAGATCCCAGGCTGGGCCACGGTGGGAAAGGGTGGCCGGGGAGCTTGGCCGGGGAGCTTGGCCGGGGAGCTTGGCCGGCAGACAGCGCTCGAGCAGCGGGCGCGCAGGG
>NW_024351714.1:0-673 GCF_902729225.1 Pteropus medius
ACACACACACATTCTTTATTCATTTTATACATTATTTGGGGGCTGCCTAACTGTTCCTTTGTTAGGGCAGTCTTCTCTGACTTTCTGGAGTCCAGTTAGATGTCCCTCTTTTATGCCTCCACAGCACACAACACTGCCCATCTGATAGTGCTTATCACAGTGACTTACGCTCATCTACTTGGGCATTTCCTTCACCCATCACACCCTAAGCTCTATAAGGGTGCAGACCATGTTTAAACTGTTCCCAAAATATCACACATGCCCCAAGCTAAGATGATATGTTTCCTAAGAAAGTTATATCTTACCCAAAATTTGAAGATGTTAAGGAGCACTTCCTCTATGACTTTATTGTGAATAACGAAGCACCTTTCAGAAAATCATATTGGGTCTGAGCTGATCTCAGTCAATGCCACTTTTGTGTGTTGAAATAGTTCACTAATATATTTTTTTAAGGTGAAAAAAAAATAACACCAAGAGTTTGTACTTATTCCTGAGAATATGACCTCGAGATTGTAGGTATTAGAGATAATCTTAAACAAGCCTTTTAACAAAAGCAATACTGAAATCATTTTACAAAAGCAATACTGAAAGCGGTTATGTTTTGAAGATACCATTTCTAAAGCTTTGGAATTAATAGTGAAATAAGTTGTTCTAATGCCCTGGAAATGGTTTG
>NW_024351715.1:0-529 GCF_902729225.1 Pteropus medius
AAAAAAAAAAAATATCTGTGCTAGTGGCAGTCAAATCCATGAAATGAAGAGAGGCTTGGATTTTTCAGCAGCTTCCTCTGAGCCATTCCTGCATCATCAGGGAATAACAGTGGATGGAACTCTGTGATCAGGGTTTGAAGCACAAGGCAGGAAAAACTAAAGTGAATATTGTCAGTGGGAAAAAAGGTGGGGTGAGGAGTGAGAAATAAGGGAAGAGTAAGGACTCTTGGTTTCTGGTTCTGCAGGTGAGGAGCTTAGAAATTGCCACTCCATCCTAACAGGCCAAAAGTTGAACAGAGTGAAAAATTAACAACTCTTCTTGGATTTGTTAATGAGGGGAGGACATAGGGCAAATCGAAGCCCCAGAATTGGAAAGACAGGTGAATAGAGGGAATCATGGTTTCTTAAATCACCAGCTCTTTTGAGGCTTAAATCACCAAGCTCTTTTGAGGCTCACAGGTTTCTTAAATCACCAAGCTCTTTTGAGGCTCACAGTGTTCACACATGTTCTTCATTTCTTCAAGGTGTT
>NW_024351716.1:0-12481 GCF_902729225.1 Pteropus medius
CATATATATATATATATATATATATATATATATATATATATATATATATATGGATATATATTCATATATATTTGGATATATATTCATATATATGTATATACATATATATGGTAGCTCTGGGATTAAGCACTCAGTTCACATCCATTTTGAGCCCAAAGTGCAGCCTTTTGAGAAATTGCTCACTTGTGGCAAATACCCAGGCTTATCAGGCCGTGGGCTTTGTGGGCAATGTTCAGTCCTCTGCGGGTTGTTGGGTACAGACGTTTGACAAGCACTCTGGGTTCCGTGGAGCTCCTTTGGGTGGCTCCATGTCCTGAGCGTCTTTCGTCAGCTCTGGAGGAGGTTGGGCAGCGCAAAGCATGAGAAGCCGCTGTCCCCACCATCCTGACTTTTTTCTTGGGGTCAGGTGCAGAGGATTTCAAGACCATTGTTGGGAAAGCGAGCGGGGGTGTGGGGCGGCAGCAGAAGACGCTGCTTAAGAGCACCTGCTCTGGTCTTCAATTGCCCCGTGTTCAAACCCGGCTCCTCCCCCCACCACGTGTGCCCAATTGCCTCATTCTCACAGGCGGTTGCAGGAGGAGCCGGGTTTGAACACGCAGCAGTTTCTACCCTGCCTCTTACTACCTCAGCTTCTCAGTTACCTGTGGATGGTCCTAACGATATTCACCTCCGAGGGTTTCAGTGTATATACAAAGTCATTTCATGTAAGTGTCAGCCCTTATTTTTTCCGAGGTCCTTAGGTTCAAAAGTTGCAGTGGGATTTAGGGGGCAGGGACAGAGGGAGGGGGCCTGAGCCCTTTCATGCGTCCCGCAGCCGCAGCAGTTCACCCCCGTGGAACGCGACGGCCCTGAGAGATGCCTGGCCAATGCTGGGGGCTGGGGACCGCTCAAAGTTGATCCCGGGACTCCACATCTCTCCCTCGCCTGCCCCGTAGTCCGCCGGGGTGGTCCGAGGGCAGCAAATAGACCCCAGAGCTGCGCGCAGCTTCAGGCCCCTCACGGCCCTCCACGCCCATGCCCGGTGTCACAGAACACAGCGCTGGCCACCAGGCGCTGACGTGGCCGAAACAGACACAGACGTCTGCAGGCCTTTGCAGGAATCCATGAGCCGACTGGACACGCGGTCGTGACCTTGGAGAGGGAGCATTGACCCTCTGTGCCCTCCCCGCCTTCAGATGTGGCTGGGGTGAGGTTGATGCTCCTGGGATCTCAGGCCTGTGAGGCCCCAGCGCCTCCTGCTCCCCCAGGCATCGCATGCTGGGAGGGGCTGTGAGTTTTGTAAAGAAACATATTTGCCCTTGGGGTCCCTCAGCTTCTGACTGCAGAGCAGGGGTGGAGCGGGGAGATGTGAGAACTGAGAAGGAGGGGCTGGCGTTGGCACCCGTGTGCATTTCTGGGCATGTCTGTGATTGGGGGACAGGTTGGGGTTCAGGCTTAAGGAAAACTCCAATACTCTAAAGCAGCGTGACGGGGGAACTGTGGGGTGGTAGTGAACAGCCTGTGGGGTCGGCGTAGAGATTCTGCACAGGAAGTCTCTGGCGGTATGGTGGACAGGGGTTTCTCAGAGCATGGTCCGCTGCCTGGGGGGACCCTGAGGCTGCTGTCAGACATCAGGGCTGGCCGGGTGCCGACTCCTGTATAGCGACCTGAGACCTCTGGGTTCTGAGATGGGGTGTCTGGGGTCTTGGTTCAAAGCCGGGGTCTCTGGGTACTGAGCAGCAGCTAGGCCAGAATACGGGGAGGCGGGGGCACAGCCGGGGTCTCAGGCCTCTTGGATGAGAAGGGACCAGGTCGCATTGTGGCTCTGGAAGCCCCTGTGTCCACACTCTGATTCTGTCACTTATTAGGCGTGTGATCTCTCTTGAGACTCAGTTGACTTATTTTTGAATGAATGAGCATCCACGGACCCCCACGACCATCCCAGGAAGAAATGTGACCGCGGATAGGTGACTGCTCTAGTCCAAAAGTTTCTATTCAAAGTGAGAAAGCGGGAAGGAACAGAGTCCTAGGAAAGGAGTCCCGGGGCTTCTTGGATGAGCTGCAACACTGTCTCATTGTGGCTCTGGTACCCCCTGTGTCCACCCTCCGGGAAGGCGGATGTGCATCGAACGGCCTGCCATCCCTAAAGACCTGAGGGCAACCAACATTTTTTCCTAAAAATCCACGATATATATATGTGAATATATATTCATATATATGCATATATATATATATATATATATATGATATATATATATATACATATATATATATATGGTAGCTCTGGCATTAAGTACTCAGTTCATGTCCATTTAGAGCCCAAAGTGCAGACTTTTGAGAAATTGCTCACTTGCGACAAATACACAGGCTTGTCAGGCCCTGGGGCTTTGTGGGCCATGTTCAGTACTCTGCGGGTAGTGGGTACATACATTTGACGAGCTCTCAGGGTCCCATTGAGCTCCCTGGGATAGAAAATGGGTCTAATTCCTCTCTGTATCCTTCTGCCGACTTCAGGACCACCCACAGGCAGTGTGCCCAGCGATTCTTTGGGCCGCCCTTCCATCGTCCTATGTGCCCATCCATCCTTGTCGAGGAGGAACCCAAAATGACATCCTTCGCCAGTAGAAAGAGGTCAGTTTGGCAAACTTCAGACACCTGTTGGGCTGTATGTGACTCTGTGACTTATTAGCTGTGTGATCACGTGTATGAGACTCAGTTTTCTGAATTTTGAATGAGTGTACAGGAACCATGACGAGCAACTCAGGCACAAAGGTGAAGGGGAGGGAAGTCTCTGATCCAGTCCAGAGGTCTGATGTCTAATCGAAAAAGCAGGAAGGAAGAGAGGCCCCAGGACGGAGCCCCGGTGCCTCTTGGATGAGCTGGGACACTGTCTCATTGTGGCTCTGGGACACCCTGTGTCCACAATCCGGGAAGGCGGATGTGCTTGGAAAGGCCTGCCTTCCCTAAAGACCTGAGGGCAACACAGCCTTTTTTCCTAAAAGTCCACCATATATATGTGCATACATATTCATATATATGCATATATATATATGGTAGTTCTGGCATTAAGCACTCAGTTCACGTCCATGTTGATCCCAAAGTACAGACTTTTGAGAAATTGCTCACTTGCGGCAAATACACAGGTTAGTCAGTCCCTGGCGCTTTATGGGCAATGTTCAGTCCTCTGCGGGTAGTGGGTACATACTTTTGACAAGCTCTCAGGGTCCCATTGAGCTCCTTGGGACAGAAAATGGGTCTAATTCCTCTCTGTATTTTTCTGCAGACTTCATGGCCACCCACAGGCTGTGTGCCACCCTTCCATCGTCCCATGTGCCCCTCCATCCTGAATTTTCAATGATTGTCCAGGAACCGGGTGTGCAGCCCATGCAGAAACGTGAAGGACAGGGAGGTGTCTGCTCCAGTCCTGAGCTCTGATATCAAATTGAAAAAGCAGGAAGGAAGAGAGGCCCCAGGACTGAGCCCCGGTGCCTCTTGGATGAGCTGGGACACTGTCTCATTGTGGCTCTGGGAAACCCTGTGTCCCCAATCCGGGAAGCCGGATGTGCTTGGAACAAGTTGTCTTCCCTAAAGACCTGAGGGCAACACAGCCTTTTTTCCTAAAAATCCACCATATATATATGTGCATATATATTCATATATATGCATATATATACATGGTAGCTCTGGCATTAAGCACTCAGTTCACGTCCATTTTGAGCCCAAAGTGCAGACTTTTGATAAATTGCTCAATTTCGGCAAATACACAGGCGTGTGAGGCCCTGGGGCTTTGTGGGCAATGTTCGGTCCTCTGCCGGTAGTGGGTCAATACGTTTGATGAGCTGTCAGGGTCCCATTGAGCTCCTTGGGACAGAAAATGGGTCTAATTCCTCTCTGTATCCTTCTGCAGACTTCAGGGCCACCCACAGGAAGTGTGCCCAGCGATGCTTTGGGCCGCCCTTCCATCGTCCCATGTGCCCCTCCATCCTTGTGGAGGAAGAAGCCAAAATGGCATCCTTCGCCCGGTAGAAAGAGGTCAGTTTGGCAAACTTCAGACACCTGTTGGGCTGTATGTGACTCTGTGACTTATTAGCTGTGTGATCACGTGTATGAGACTCAGTTTTCTAAATTTTGAATTCGTGTACATGAACCATGACGAGCAACTCAGGCACAAAGGTGAAGGAGAGGGAAGTCTCTGATTCAGTCCAGAGGTCTGATATCAAATGGAAAAAGTAGGAAGGAAGAGAGGCCGCAGGACGGAGCCCCGGGGCCTCTTGGATGAGATGGGCCACTGTCTCATTGTGGCTCTGAGACCCCTGTGTCCACGAGATGGGAAGGCGGATGTGCTTGGAAAAGCCTGCCTTCCCTAAAACCTCAAGGCAACACAGCCTTTTTTCCTAAAAATCCACCCGATATATATATATATGTGCATATATATTGATATATATTCATATTCATATATATGCACATATATATATATGGTAGCTCTGGCATTAAGCACTCATCTCACGTCCATTTAGAGCCAAAAGTGCAGACTTTTGAGAAATTCCTCTCTTGCGGCTAATACACAGGCTTCGTAGGCCCTGTGGCTTTGTGGGCAATGTTCACTCTTCTGCGGGTAGTGGGTACATACGTTTGAGAAGCTCTCAGGGTCCCATTGAGCTCCTTGGGACAGAAAATGGGTCTAATTCCTCTCTGTATTTTTCTACAGACTTCATGGCCACCCACAGCTCTGTGCCCAGCGATGGTTTGGGCCGCCCTTCCATCGTCCCATGTGCCCCTCCATCCTTGTCGAGGAGGAAGCAAAAATGGCATTCTTCGCCTGGGAGAGAGAGGTCAGTTTGGCAAACTTCAGACACCTGTTGGGCTGTATGTGACTCTGTCAGTTATTAGCTGTGTGATCTCATGTATGAGACTCACTTTTCTGAAATTTGAATGAGTGTACAGAAACCATGACGAGCAGCCCAGGCAGAAAGGTGAAGGACAGGGACGTGTCTGCTCCATTCCAGAGCTCTGATATCAAATTGAAAAAGCAGGAAGGAAGAGAGGCCCCAGGACTGAGCCCCGGTGCCTATCTGATGAGCTGGGACACTGTCTCATTGTGGCTCTGGGAAACCCTGTGTCCCCAATCCGGGAAGCCGGATGTGCTTGGAACAGGTTGACTTCCCTAAAGACCTGAGGGCAACACAGCCTTTTTTCCTAAAATCCACCATATATATATGTGCATATATATACATATATATGCATATATATACATGGTAGCTCTGGCATTAAGCACTCAGTTCACGTCCATTTTGAGCCAAAAGTGGGGACTTTTGAGAAATTGCTCACTTTCGGCAAATACACAGGCTTGTCAGGCCCTGGGGCTTTGTGGGCAATGTTCAGTCCTCTGCGGGTAGTGGGTCAATACGTTTGATAAGCTCTCAGGGAACCATTGAGCTCCTTGGGACAGAAAATGTGTCTAATTCCTCTCTGTATCCTTCTGTAGACTTCAGGGCCACCCAAAGTCAGTGTGACCAGCGATTCTTTGGGCGACCATTCCATTGTCCCATGTTCCCGTCTAACCTTGTAGAAGAGGAAGCCAAAATGGTTCCTGGTGAAGGACAGGGAGGTGAAGGACAGGAGGTGTCTGATCCAGTCCAGAGCTCTGACGTCACATTTGAAAAACAGGAAGGAAGAGAGGACCCAGCATGGAACCCCGGGGCTGTTGGATGAGCTGGGACACTGTCTCATAGTGGCTCTCGGACCCACAGTGTCCACTCTCCCTGACGACGGATGTGCTTGGAACGGCCTGCTTTCCTTAAAGAGCTGAAAGCAACAGAGCTTTTTTTCTTAAAAAATCTCCCATTTATATATGTGCATATACATATGCATATATATGCATATATATTTATATATGGTACCTCTGACTTTCAGCACTCAGTTCACGTCCATTTTGAGCCCAAAGTGCAGACTTTTGAGAAATTGCTCACTTGCGGCAAATACACAGGCTAGTCAGTCCCTGGCGCTTTCTGGGCAATGTTCAGTCCTCTGCGGGTAGTGGGTACATACTTTTGACAAGCTCTCAGGGTCCCATTGAGCTCCTTGGGACAGAAAATGGGTCTAATTCCTCTCTGTATTTTTCTGCAGACTTCATGGCCACCCACAGGCTGTGTGCCACCCTTCCATCGTCCCATGTGCCCCTCCATCCTTGTCGAGGAGGAAGCTAAAATGGAATCCTTCAACTCCTACAAAGAGGTCAGGTTGGCAAACTTTAGACACCTGTTGGGCTGTATGTGACTCTGTCACTTAATAGCTGTGTGATCACGTGTATGAGACTCAGTTTTCTGAAATTTGAGTGAGTGTACAGGAACCATGACGAGCAGCCCAGCCACAAAGGTGAAGGACAGGGAGGTGTCTGCGCCAGTCCAGAGCTCTGATATCAAATTGAAGAAGCAGGAAGGAAGAGAGGCCCCAGGACGGAGCCCCATGCCTCTTTGATGAGCTGGGACACTGTCTCACTGTGGCTCTGGGAACCCCTGAGTCCACAATCCGGGAAGGCGGATGTGCTTGCAACGGCCGGCCTTCCCTAAAGACCTGAGGGCAACACAAACTTTTTTCCTAAAAATCCACGATATATATATGTGCATATATATTCATATATATGCATATATATATATGCATATATATATGCATATATATATACGTACGTATATATATATATATACGTGCATATATATATATGCACGTATATATATATATATATGGTAGCTCTGGTATTAAGCACTCAGTTCACGTCCATTTTCAGCCCAAAGTGCAGACTTTTGAGAAATTGCTCACTTGCGGCAAATACACAGACTTGTCAGGCCCTGGGGCTTTGTGGGCAATGTTCAGTCCTCTGCGGGTAGTGGGTACATACGATTAACGAGCTCTCAGGGTCCCATTGAGCTCCCTGGGATAGAAAATGGGTCTAATTCCTCTCTGTATCCTTCTGCAGACTTCAGGGCCACCCACAGTCAGTGTGCCCAGCGATGCTATGTCCGCCCTTCCATCGTCCCATGTGCCCCTCCATCCTTGTCGAGATGGAAGCCAAAATGGCATCCTTCGCCTTGTAGAAAGAGGTCATTTAGCAAACTTCAGACAACTGTTGGGCTGTATGTGACTCTGTAACTTATAAGCTGTGTGATCACGTGTATGAGACTCAGTTTTCTGAATTTTGAATGAGTGTACGGGAACCATGACGAGCAGCCCAGGTAGAAATGTGAAGGACAGGGAGGTGTCTGCTCCAGTTCAGAGGACTGATATCAAATTGAAAAAGCAGGAAGGAATAGAGGCTCCAGGTAGAGCCCCGGGGCCTGTTGGATGAGCTGGGACACTGTCTCATTGTGTCAATGGGAACTCCTGGGTCCACAATCCGGGAAGGCGGATGTGCTTGGAATCGCCTGCCTTCCCTAAGACCTGAGGGCAACACAGCCTTTTTTCCTAAAAATCCACCATATATATATGTGCATATATATGCACATATATATATGGTAGCTCTGTCATTAAGTACTCAGTTCACGTCCATTTTCTGCTAAAAGTGCAGATTTTAGAGAAATTGCTCACTTGCGGAAAACACAGGCTTGTCAGGCCCTGGGGCTTTGTAGGCAATGTTCAGTCCTCTGCGGGTAGTGGGAACATACTTTTGACAAGTTCTCAGGGTCCCATTGAGCTCCTTGGGTCAGAAAATGGGTCTAATTCCTTCCTGTATCCTTCTGCAGACTTCAGGGCCAACCACAGGAAGTGTGCCCAGCGATGCTTTGGGCTGCCCTTCCATCGTCCTATGTGCCCATCCATCCTTGTCGAGGAGGAACCCAAAATGACATCCTTTGCCTGATAGAAAGAGGTCAGTTTGGCAAACTTCAGACACCTGTTGGGCTGTATGTGACTCTGTGACTTATTAGCTGTGTGATCACGTGTATGAGACTCAGTTTCCTGAATTTTCAATGATTGTCCAGGAACCGGGCGTGCAGCCCATGCAGAAAAGTGAAGGACAGGGAGGTGTCTGCTCCAGTCCTGAGCTCTGATATCAAATTGAAAAAGCAGGAAGGAAGAGAGGCCCCAGGACTGAGCCCCGGTCCCTCTTGGATGAGCTGGGACACTGTCTCATTGTGGCTCTGGGAAACCCTGTGTCCCCAACCCGGGAAGCCGGATGTGCTTGGAACAAGTTGTCTTCCCTAAAGACCTGAGGGCAACACAGCCTTTTTTCCTAAAAATCCACCATATATATATGTGCATATATATTCATAAATATGCATATATATACATGGTAGCTCTGGCATTAAGCACTCAGTTCACGTCCATTTTGAGCCCAAAGTGCAGACTTTTGAGAAATTGCTCACTTGCGGCAAATACACAGGCTTGTCAGGCCCTGGGGCTTTGTGGGCAATGTTCGGTCCTCTGCCGGTAGTGGGTCAATACGTTTGACGAGCTCTCAGGGTCCCATTGAGCTCCTTGGGACAGAAAATGGGTCTAATTCCTCTCTGTATCCTTCTGCAGACTTCAGGGCCACCCACAGGCAGTGTGCCCAGCGATGCTTTGGACCTCCCTTTTATCGTCCCAGGTGCCCTTCCATCCTTGTGGAGGAGGAAGCCAAAATGGCATCCTTCGCCTTGTAGAAAGAGGTCAGTTTGGCAAAGTCAGACACCTGTTGGGCTATATGTGACTCTGTCTCTTACTAGATGTGTGATCATGTGCATGAGACTTAGTTTTCTGAATTTTATATATATATATGAATTTTAATATATATATGTGCCTATATATATTCATAAATACATAGGCACATATATATATGGTAGCTCTGGCATTAAGCACTCAGTTCACGTCCGTTTCGAGCCCAAAGTGTAGACTTTTGAGAAATTGCACACTTGCAGCAAATACACAGGCTTGTGAGGCCCTAGGTGTTGTGGGCATTGTTCAGTCCTCTGCGGGTAGTGGGTCCATACTTTTGACAAGCTTTCAGTGTCCAATTAAGCTCCTTGAGGCAGAATATGGGTCTAATTCCTATCTGTATCCTTCTGCAGAGTTCAGGGCAGCCCACAGATAGAGTACCCAGGGATGCTTGGGCCCCTCCGTCTATGGCGGCCTTAACCCGCTGGGTAGAGGTCAGTTGCGGGGCTCTGCAGACAGTTCTGTGTCTGAATTCGGCCTCCGTGCCTTAGGAGCTTTGCGATCAGCTCTTTGAGCCTTTCATTTCTTCATTTTGAATGCGTCCACGGGGACCATTACGACCATCCCAGGCAGAAAGGTGAGGGAGAGGGAGGTGTCTGCTTCCGTCCTGAAGTCTGATTTCCACTGCGGAAAGCGGGAAGGAGCCGAGGCCTTAGGAAGGAGCCCCGGGGCCTCTGGGATGAAAAGAGATCATGCTGAATTGTGGCTCTGGAACGCCCGGTGTCCACACTGCGGGGAGGTGGAGGTGCTAGGAGCGGCCTGTCTTCTGTGGTAGACCAGGGGTCCACGCAGGTTTCCTTCGAAAATCCACATATACATATAGATGAACATATATATGCATATATATGTATATGGTAGCTTTGGCAAAAAGCTCTCTGGTGACGTCCATTTTGAGCCAGAATCGCAGACTTCCGAGAAAAGGCTCACTTGCGGCAAATGCACAGCCCTCCCGGGGCCTTGGGGCTCTGTGGGCGATGCTCGGTCATCTGCGGGTACTGGGGTACCGAAGTTGGAGGAGCACTCACTGACACTTTGAGCTCCTAGAGGTACAAACTACGTCTCATTCGTCTCTGTATCCTCTTGCAGGGTTCAGGGCCACCCACAGACAGCGTACCCAGGGATGCTTTGGCCCCTCCGTCCATGGCGGCCGTCACCCGCTGGAAAGAGTTCAGTTGGGAGACACTGCAGACAGCTGTGGGTCTGAATTCGGCCTCCGTGCCTTAGGAGCTTTGCGATCAGCTCTTTGAGCCTTTCATTTCTTCATTTTGAATGCGTCCACGGGGACCATTACGACCATCCCAGGCAGAAAGGTGAGGGAGAGGGAGGTGTCTGCTTCCGTCCTGAAGTCTGATTTCCACTGCGGAAAGCGGGAAGGAGCCCAGGCCTTAGGAAGGAGCCCCGGGGCCTCTGGGATGAAAAGAGATCATGCGGAATTGTGGCTCTGGAACGCCCGGTGTCACACTGCGGGGAGGTGGAGGTGCTAGGAGCGGCCTGTCTTCTGTGGTAGACCAGGGGTCCACGCAGGTTTCCTTCGAAATACCACCATATACATATATATGCATATAGATGAACATATATATGCATATATATGTATATGGTAGCTTTGGCAAAAAGCTCTCTGGTGACGTCCATTTCGAGCCAGAATCGCAGACTTCCGAAAAAAGGCTCACTTGTGGCAAATGCACAGCCCTCCCGGGGCCTTGGGGCTCTGTGGGCGATGCTCGGTCTTCTGCGGAGACTGGGGTACCGAAGTTGGAGGAGCACTCACTGACACTTTGAGCTCCTAGAGGTACAAACTACGTCTCATTCGTCTCTGTATGCTCTTGCAGAGTTCAGGGCCACCCACAGACAGCGTACCCAGGGATGCTTTGGCCCCTGCGTCCATGGCGGCCGTCACCCGCTGGAAAGAGTTCAGTTGGGAGACACTGCAGACAGCTGTGGGTCTGAATTCGGCCTCCGTGCCTTAGGAGATTTGCGATCAGCTCTTTGAGCCTTTCATTTCTTCATTTTGAATGCGTCCACAGGGACCATTACGACCATCCCAGGCAGAAAGGTGAGGGAGAGGGAGGATTTTGCTTCCGTCCTGAAGTCTGATTTCCACTGCGGAAAGCGGGAAGGAGCCGAGGCCTTAGGAAGGACCCGAGGCCTTAGGAAGGAGCCCCGGGGCCTCTGGGATGAAAAGAGATCATGCTGAATTGTGGCTCTGGAATGCCCGGTGTCCACACTGCGGGGAGGTGGAGGTGCTAGGAGCGGCCTGTCTTCTGTGGTAGACCAGGGGTCCACGCAGGTTTCCTTCGAAAATCCACCATATACATATATATGCATATAGGTGAACATATATATGCATATATATGTATATGGTAGCTTTGGCAAAAAGCTCTCTGGTGACGTCCATTTTGAGCCAGAATCGCAGACTTCCGAGAAAAAAAACCACTGAAACTATGGACGGCCTCCGGGCCTTGGGCTCATGAAGCGTCTTTCGATCACCTGCTTGAATTTTGGGGTACCCGAGAAGTTGGAGAGCACTCACTGACACTTTGATCTCCTAGAGGTACAAACTACGTCTCATTCGTCTCTGTATGCTCTTGCAGGGTTCAGGGCCACCCACAGACAGCGTACCCAGGGATGTTTGGCCCCTGCGTCCATGGCGGCCGTCACCCACTGGAAAGAGTTCAGTTGGGAGACACTGAAGACAGCTGTGGGTCTGAATTCGGCCTCCGTGCCTTAGGAGCTTTGCGATCAGCTCTTTGAGCCTTTCATTTCTTCATTTTGAATGCGTCCACAGGGACCATTACGACCATCCCAGGCAGAAAGTTGAGGGAGAGGGAGGTGTCTGCTTCCGTCCTGAAGTCTGATTTCCACTGCGGAAAGCGGGAAGGAGCCGAGGCCTTAGGAAGGAGCCCCGGGGCCTCTGGGATGAAAAGAGATCATGCTGAATTGTGGCTCTGGAGCGCCCGGTGTCCACACTGCGGGGAGGTGGAGGTGCTAGGAGCAGCCTGTCTTCTGTGGTAGACCAGGGGTCCACGCAGGTTTCCTTCGAAAATCCACCATATACATATATATGCATATAGATGAACATATATATGCATATATATGTATATGGTAGCTTTGGCAAAAAGCTCTCTGGTGACGTCCATTTTGGCCAGAATCGCAGACTTCCGAGAAAAGGCTCACTTGCGGCAAATGCACAGCCCTCCCGGGGCCTTGGGGCTCTGTGGGCGATGCTCGGTCATCTGCGGGTACTGGGGTACCGAAGTTGGAGGAGCACTCACTGACACTTTGAGCTCCTAGAGGTACAAACTACGTCTCATTCGTCTCTGTATACTCTTGCAGGGTTCAGGGCCACCCACAGACAGCGTAGCCAGGGATGCTTTGGCCCCTCCGTCCATGGGGGCCGTCACCCGCTGGAAAGAGGTCAGCTGGGAGACACCGCAGACAGCTGTGGGTCTGAATTCGGCCTCCGTGCCTTAGAGCTTTGCGATCAGCTCTCTGAGCCTTTCATTTCTTCATTTTGAATGCGTCCACGGGGACCATCACGACCATCCCAGGCAGAAGGTGAGGGCGAGGGAGGTGTCTGCTTCCGTCCTGAAGTCTGATTTCCACTGCGGAAAGCGGGAAGGAGCCGAGGCCTTAGGAAGGAGCCCCGGGGCCTCTGGGATGAAAAGAGATCATGCTGAATTGTGGCCCTGGAACGCCCGGTGTCCACACTGCGGGGAGGTGGAGGTGCTAGGAGCGGACTGTCTTCTGTGGTAGACCAGGGGTCCACGCAGGTTTCCTTCGAAAATCCACCATATACATATATATGCATATAGATGAA
>NW_024351717.1:0-755 GCF_902729225.1 Pteropus medius
CAAAGCAGCTTCATGGCCACGGTGAGTAGGAGTCTTCAAGGAGTGTGAAGAAGGGCTCTGATCTGCAGAAGTTGAGGTATCCTTGGGGACAGGATTAAGATTTTGGGGGCAGCTCCAGAAGGGGCCTGATTGCCAGAATCCATTGTGCCTGGAGTGTTGAGCCGATAAGTCCCAATTTTCAAAAATGCCTGTAGTTGAGATATATAGAGTCTTCTTTACCCTTGAGACTGGGTTGTCCTGTGTGGGAGAGAAACAAGGATGAGGGATAGGTGAAGTTGCATTCACACTGAGGAGTGAGAGAGTGATGGCTCATCATAGACTCTCAGTCCCTTGATGCCACTTGATGTGACTGTCTTGTTGGTTAAAGGCAATGGGATGTCTTCAGTCTTCTTCCAGGAGAAGGGAATGGGTTCATCCTCAAATAACACTCCGGATTCTCAGGTTCACATCTCCAACTGTGATCCACACACCAAATCGGGAAGATGGAAGGACAGATTCTCAGCCTATCACACCCAGGGAACCTGAGGTGCAAAGTCATAATTCCCCCTGCCCACAGTCACTCAGCAGCCCATTGGTGGGGATAGAACTAGAAACCCGGGCTTTCACTTCCTGACTGAATGCCTTTGCCAGGTATTTCCTTGTTCTTGCTCTGTCTGGAGAAGCAGAAAAGGGAGTGTCAAGCATTGACTCCGAGCCACTGGATTTTTAAGGAGTCACAAGGTCACACTGAGATGGAAACAAAAGGGAAAAAAAAA
>NW_024351718.1:0-14562 GCF_902729225.1 Pteropus medius
ACACACACAGAGTGGCTTTCTATTCCTTTTGCTTAAAAGACCGTATGTGAAAGCTGTTACGGTGACTCGACCCCGGATTGGAAACCTGCCGCCACTGGAAAAGTACATGGTGATGAACCTTTCAGATGACAAGATCAAGACGATGGATGTCAAAACACTTTTCCTCCACCGCTTGGGTACGGAAGAAAGGCACATGAGAAGCAGATTTACAGTTCTGTGTGTCTGGGACGCAACAGCCGTCACGTCCCTAAGCACGGTGTAAGAACTAGCTCAAACAAGTATCTATGACCCGAATCACGGGAACTGCAACTCCTCTCTATACATTGTCAGAGGGCAGCCTTACTTCACAGCATCCACCAATAAGAGCACCGTATCGATGACCGCACCCTGGATTATACAAGTCAGGCAATGAAAAGGGAGCTTGCTGTAAAAGCAGTGCTCGCTTTCTCTCAACTTGAGAGTATGCCTATATCTTCTTCTTGGCAAAATGGGATCAGACGTACTAAAACACCTTACCTCCTAGTTAATCCCGGCAGTCTCATTAGGTCTTTTCAGCATGAACGGTCTCTTCCACCAAACGCCCGCCTGAACCCGCTTCGTACGAATTTCCACAATCAAAAGGCTCAATTGTCAGTATCAGTTTCACACCCTGTGGCTGTTGGAAGATTCCACAGTTGCTTCCTAAACTACACTTCTCCAGGCTCATCTCCGAACAAACCTGCGGTCCTTGCGAAATACCTGCGTAGCGCTATGCACAGCCAAGAAGTCCGGAGAGCCGTTTCTAAGGAGAAGCGTACAGAGTGGAAGCTGCTCTTTTCAGAGACTCTGATCCAACATTATTCGCCAGAGTGATCTGACGTCTGCATTAAGCATATTTGGATCCCAGCTTCGAACTCCATCGCTTGGTCAGTATCACCCTGAAACATCTGTGGGACACGGTTGCACCTTCCATACACAGTAGGAAACATTGTCCGTTCGTATTCGGCCCATTGCTTCTGAATACCCACGTTCAAAGAACATCCTCACCAGAAGGATTTCTCTTCATATTGCTCTTCCACGCCACGCCACACACAGTGGCTCCCTTTGTTCCATCGCAAAGGACGATGGTAGAGTAAAGCTTTTATTTTGCTCTTACTCCACAGCACGAGCATACTTCCACTGTCTTACCACCCTTTAGTGCATTCTAGGCAGATAGCCTTCTAAGGATAACGGAAGTCAAGACTGTTTCCAACCAGCTCTTTGGTGCCAAAGAAAGGACACGACAAAACAAATCTACGGTTTTCTCTGACTGGGATGGAGCATGCCTCAGGTCCCAAGGATGGGGGCTAAGTTCTGGCAAACATCATAATGGTTGGACTCCAGGTACAGGCGAGAGCTTCAATTGCTCTGCCTTCTTGCAGAGCTGACTTCCTTTACAGCATACAGCAATCCTGGCACCGAATGATCCAACGCACTTCTGGAATAAGGAAATCATGCATTCAATAACGGTTTCCTTTGCATGCGCTGTACACCTTCTCGCCCTCGAAAGCATTTCTATCTCCATAATGGCCAAAGAGGAACCGAAGCAAGAAAGCACCTCACCACGTTGTTAATCGCCGCATTCTAAGAATGTATCTTCAGCATATATGCTCTGTTCCAGAGAGCTGCTGCGCGAACCCGCTTCGTACGAAATTTCACCGTGAATCTGCCAGCTTTCCAATTTCACGCTTTCTCTTTGTTGGAGGATTCCAAGTTTGCTTCGGAATCCACGGTTATCTTGTCACTTGGTAGAACAATGCTGCAGCCCAGTCGATATATGTATCACTTAGCATAAAGGATGACTACTGAGCACCGTTACTAAGCAGACACATACAGAATGCATTTAGGATGCCAGCCTCAATGCTCCATCAGTGGGTCGGCTGCCCGCTGAAACATCCTGAAGAGACAGTTTCAGTTACCATATGAATGAGAAAACACTGTTCGTTTACGGACCGGCGCTTCTGAGGACACAGATTACAAACACATCCACACCAAGAGAACTTTCATTGAAACGACCCTTCAGCACTACGCACACACACACACACACACACGCACACACACAGAGACACACACAGAGTGGCTTTCTATTCCCTTTGCCCAAAAGACCGTATGTGAAAGCTGTTACGGTGACTCGACCCCGGATTGGAAACCTGCCGCCACTGGAAAAGTACATGGTGATGAACCTTTCAGATGACAAGATCAAGACGATGGATGTCAAAACACTTTTCCTCCACCGCTCGGGTACGGAAGAAAGGCACATGAGAAGCAGATTTACAGTTCTGTGTGTCTGGGACGCAACAGCCGTCACGTCCCTAAGCACGGTGTAAGAACTAGCTCAAACAAGTATCTATGACCCGAATCACGGGAACTGCAACTCCTCTCTATACATTGTCAGAGGGCAGCCTTACTTCACAGCATCCACCAATAAGAGCACCGTATCGATGACCGCACCCTGGATTATACAAGTCAGGCAATGAAAAGGGAGCTTGCTGTACAAGCGGTGCTCGCTTTCTCTCAACTTGAGAGTATGCCTATATCTTCTTCTTGGCAAAATGGGACCAGAAGTACTAAAACACCTTACCTCCTAGTTAATCCCGGCAGTCTCATTAGGTCTTTTCAGCATGAACGCTCTCTTCCACCAAACGCCCGCCTGAACCCGCTTCGTACGAATTTCCACAATCAAAAGGCTCAATTGTCAGTATCAGTTTCACACCCTGTGGCTGTTGGAAGATTCCACAGTTGCTTCCTAAACTACACTTCTCCAGGCTCATCTCCGAACAAACCTGCGGTCCTTGCGAAATACCTGCGTAGCGCTATGCACAGCCAAGAAGTCCGGAGAGCCGTTTCTAAGGAGAAGCGTACAGAGTGGAAGCTGCTCTTTTCAGAGACTCTGATCCAACATTATTCGCCAGAGTGATCTGACGTCTGCATTAAGCATATTTGGATCCCAGCTTCGAGCTCCATCACTTGGTCAGTATCACCCTGAAACATCTGTGGGAGACGGTTGCACCTTCCATACACAGTAGGAAACATTGTCCGTTCGTATTCGGCCCATTGCTTCTGAATACCCACGTTCAAAGAACATCCTCACCAGAAGGATTTCTCTTCATATTGCTCTTCCCACGCCACGCCACACACAGTGGCTCCCTTTGTTCCATCGCAAAGGACGATGGTAGAGTAAAGCTTTTATTTTGCTCTTACTCCACAGCACGAGCATACTTCCACTGTCTTACCACCCTTTTGTGCATTCTAGGCAGATGGCCAGCTAAGGATAATGGAAGTCAAGACTGTTTCCAACCAGCCCTTTGGTGCCAAACAAAGGACACGACAAAACAAATCTACGGTTTTCTCTGACTGGGATTGAGCATGCCTCAGGTCCCAAGGATGGGGGCTAAGTTCTGGCAAACTTCACAATGGTTGGATTCCAGGTACAGTCGAGAGCTTCAATTGCTCTGCCTTCTTGCAGAGCTGACTTCCTTTACCGCATACAGCAATCCTGGCACCGAATGATCCAACGCACTCTGGAATAAGGAAATCATGCATTCAATAACGGTTTCCTTTGCATGCGCTGTACACCTTCTCGCCCTCGAAAGCATTTCTATCTTCATAATGGCCAAAGAAGAACCGAAGCAAGAAAGCACCTCACCACGTTGTTAATCGCCGCATTCTAAGAATGTATCTTCAGCATATACGCTCTGTTCCAGAGAGCTGCTGCGCGAACCCGCTTCGTACGAAATTTCACCGTGAATCTGCCAGCTTTCCAATTTCACGCTTTCTCTTTGTTGGAGGATTCCAAGTTTGCTTCGGAATCCACGGTTATCTTGTCACTTGGTAGAACAATGCTGCAGCCCAGTCGATATATGTATCACTTAGCATAAAGGATGACTACTGAGCACCGTTACTAAGCAGACACATACAGAATGCATATTAGGATGCCAGCCTCAATGCTCCATCAGTGGGTCGGCTGCCCGCTGAAACATCCTGAAGAGACAGTTTCAGTTACCATATGAATGAGAAAACACTGTTCGTTTACGGACCGGCGCTTCTGAGGACACAGATTACAAACACATCCACACCAAGAGAACTTTCATTGAAACGACCCTTCAGCACTACGCACACACACACCCACACACGCACACACACAGAGACACACACAGAGTGGCTTTCTATTCCCTTTGCTTAAAAGACCGTATGTGAAAGCTGTTACGGTGACTCGACCCCGGATTGGAAACCTGCCGCCACTGGAAAAGTACATGGTGATGAACCTTTCAGATGACAAGATCAAGATGATGGATGTCAAAACACTTTTCCTCCACCGCTTGGGTACGGAAGAAAGGCACATGAGAAGCAGATTTACAGTTCTGTGTGTCTGGGACGCAACAGCCGTCACGTCCCTAAGCACGGTGTAAGAACTAGCTCAAACAAGTATCTATGACCCGAATCACGGGAACTGCAACTCCTCTCTATACATTGTCAGAGGGCAGCCTTACTTCACAGCATCCACCAATAAGAGCACCGTATCGATGACCGCACCCTGGATTATACAAGTCAGGCAATGAAAAGGGAGCTTGCTGTACAAGCGGTGCTCGCTTTCTCTCAACTTGAGAGTATGCCTATATCTTCTTCTTGGCAAAATGGGACCAGAAGTACTAAAACACCTTACCTCCTAGTTAATCCCGGCAGTCTCATTAGGTCTTTTCAGCATGAACGCTCTCTTCCACCAAACGCCCGCCTGAACCCGCTTCGTACGAATTTCCACAATCAAAAGGCTCAATTGTCAGTATCAGTTTCACACCCTGTGGCTGTTGGAAGATTCCACAGTTGCTTCCTAAACTACACTTCTCCAGGCTCATCTCCGAACAAACCTGCGGTCCTTGCGAAATACCTGCGTAGCGCTATGCACAGCCAAGAAGTCCGGAGAGCCGTTTCTAAGGAGAAGCGTACAGAGTGGAAGCTGCTCTTTTCAGAGACTCTGATCCAACATTATTCGCCAGAGTGATCTGACGTCTGCATTAAGCATATTTGGATCCCAGCTTCAAGCTCCATCACTTGGTCAGTATCACCCTGAAACATCTGTGGGAGACGGTTGCACCTTCCATACACAGTAGGAAACATTGTCCGTTCGTATTCGGCCCATTGCTTCTGAATACCCACGTTCAAAGAACATCCTCACCAGAAGGATTTCTCTTCATATTGCTCTTCCCACGCCACGCCACACACAGTGGCTCCCTTTGTTCCATCGCAAAGGACGATGGTAGAGTAAAGCTTTTATTTTGCTCTTACTCCACAGCACGAGCATACTTCCACTGTCTTACCACCCTTTTGTGCATTCTAGGCAGATGGCCAGCTAAGGATAATGGAAGTCAAGACTGTTTCCAACCAGCCCTTTGGTGCCAAACAAAGGACACGACAAAACAAATCTACGGTTTTCTCTGACTGGGATTGAGCATGCCTCAGGTCCCAAGGATGGGGGCTAAGTTCTGGCAAACTTCACAATGGTTGGACTCCAGGTACAGTCGAGAGCTTCAATTGCTCTGCCTTCTTGCAGAGCTGACTTCCTTTACCGCATACAGCAATCCTGGCACCGAATGATCCAACGCACTCTGGAATAAGGAAATCATGCATTCAATAACGGTTTCCTTTGCATGCGCTGTACACCTTCTCGCCCTCGAAAGCATTTCTATCTTCATAATGGCCAAAGAAGAACCGAAGCAAGAAAGCACCTCACCACGTTGTTAATCGCCGCATTCTAAGAATGTATCTTCAGCATATACGCTCTGTTCCAGAGAGCTGCTGCGCGAACCCGCTTCGTACGAAATTTCACCGTGAATCTGCCAGCTTTCCAATTTCACGCTTTCTCTTTGTTGGAGGATTCCAAGTTTGCTTCGGAATCCACGGTTATCTTGTCACTTGGTAGAACAATGCTGCAGCCCAGTCGATATATGTATCACTTAGCATAAAGGATGACTACTGAGCACCGTTACTAAGCAGACACATACAGAATGCATATTAGGATGCCAGCCTCAATGCTCCATCAGTGGGTCGGCTGCCCGCTGAAACATCCTGAAGAGACAGTTTCAGTTACCATATGAATGAGAAAACACTGTTCGTTTACGGACCGGCGCTTCTGAGGACACAGATTACAAACACATCCACACCAAGAGAACTTTCATTGAAACGACCCTTCAGCACTACGCACACACACACACACACACGCACACACACAGAGACACACACAGAGTGGCTTTCTATTCCCTTTGCCCAAAAGACCGTATGTGAAAGCTGTTACGGTGACTCGACCCCGGATTGGAAACCTGCCGCCACTGGAAAACTACATGGTGATGAACCTTTCAGATGACAAGATCAAGACGATGGATGTCAAAACACTTTTCCTCCACCGCTTGGGTACGGAAGAAAGGCACATGAGAAGCAGATTTACAGTTCTGTGTGTCTGGGACGCAACAGCCGTCACGTCCCTAAGCACGGTGTAAGAACTAGCTCAAACAAGTATCTATGACCCGAATCACGGGAACTGCAACTCCTCTCTATACATTGTCAGAGGGCAGCCTTACTTCACAGCATCCACCAATAAGAGCACCGTATCGATGACCGCACCCTGGATTATACAAGTCAGGCAATGAAAAGGGAGCTTGCTGTACAAGCGGTGCTCGCTTTCTCTCAACTTGAGAGTATGCCTATATCTTCTTCTTGGCAAAATGGGACCAGAAGTACTAAAACACCTTACCTCCTAGTTAATCCCGGCAGTCTCATTAGGTCTTTTCAGCATGAACGCTCTCTTCCACCAAACGCCCGCCTGAACCCGCTTCGTACGAATTTCCACAATCAAAAGGCTCAATTGTCAGTATCAGTTTCACACCCTGTGGCTGTTGGAAGATTCCACAGTTGCTTCCTAAACTCCACTTCTCCAGGCTCATCTCCGAACAAACCTGCGGTCCTTGCGAAATACCTGCGTAGCGCTATGCACAGCCAAGAAGTCCGGAGAGCCGTTTCTAAGGAGAAGCGTACAGAGTGGAAGCTGCTCTTTTCAGAGACTCTGATCCAACATTATTCGCCAGAGTGATCTGACGTCTGCATTAAGCATATTTGGATCCCAGCTTCAAGCTCCATCACTTGGTCAGTATCACCCTGAAACATCTGTGGGAGACGGTTGCACCTTCCATACACAGTAGGAAACATTGTCCGTTCGTATTCGGCCCATTGCTTCTGAATACCCACGTTCAAAGAACATCCTCACCAGAAGGATTTCTCTTCATATTGCTCTTCCCACGCCACGCCACACACAGTGGCTCCCTTTGTTCCATCGCAAAGGACGATGGTAGAGTAAAGCTTTTATTTTGCTCTTACTCCACAGCACGAGCATACTTCCACTGTCTTACCACCCTTTTGTGCATTCTAGGCAGATGGCCAGCTAAGGATAATGGAAGTCAAGACTGTTTCCAACCAGCCCTTTGGTGCCAAACAAAGGACACGACAAAACAAATCTACGGTTTTCTCTGACTGGGATTGAGCATGCCTCAGGTCCCAAGGATGGGGGCTAAGTTCTGGCAAACTTCACAATGGTTGGACTCCAGGTACAGTCGAGAGCTTCAATTGCTCTGCCTTCTTGCAGAGCTGACTTCCTTTACCGCATACAGCAATCCTGGCACCGAATGATCCAACGCACTCTGGAATAAGGAAATCATGCATTCAATAACGGTTTCCTTTGCATGCGCTGTACACCTTCTCGCCCTCGAAAGCATTTCTATCTTCATAATGGCCAAAGAAGAACCGAAGCAAGAAAGCACCTCACCACGTTGTTAATCGCCGCATTCTAAGAATGTATCTTCAGCATATACGCTCTGTTCCAGAGAGCTGCTGCGCGAACCCGCTTCGTACGAAATTTCACCGTGAATCTGCCAGCTTTCCAATTTCACGCTTTCTCTTTGTTGGAGGATTCCAAGTTTGCTTCGGAATCCACGGTTATCTTGTCACTTGGTAGAACAATGCTGCAGCCCAGTCGATATATGTATCACTTAGCATAAAGGATGACTACTGAGCACCGTTACTAAGCAGACACATACAGAATGCATATTAGGATGCCAGCCTCAATGCTCCATCAGTGGGTCGGCTGCCCGCTGAAACATCCTGAAGAGACAGTTTCAGTTACCATATGAATGAGAAAACACTGTTCGTTTACGGACCGGCGCTTCTGAGGACACAGATTACAAACACATCCACACCAAGAGAACTTTCATTGAAACGACCCTTCAGCACTACGCACACACACACACACACGCACACACACAGAGACACACACAGAGTGGCTTTCTATTCCCTTTGCCCAAAAGACCGTATGTGAAAGCTGTTACGGTGACTCGACCCCGGATTGGAAACCTGCCGCCACTGGAAAAGTACATGGTGATGAACCTTTCAGATGACAAGATCAAGACGATGGATGTCAAAACACTTTTCCTCCACCGCTTGGGTACGGAAGAAAGGCACATGAGAAGCAGATTTACAGTTCTGTGTGTCTGGGACGCAACAGCCGTCACGTCCCTAAGCACGGTGTAAGAACTAGCTCAAACAAGTATCTATGACCCGAATCACGGGAACTGCAACTCCTCTCTATACATTGTCAGAGGGCAGCCTTACTTCACAGCATCCACCAATAAGAGCACCGTATCGATGACCGCACCCTGGATTATACAAGTCAGGCAATGAAAAGGGAGCTTGCTGTACAAGCGGTGCTCGCTTTCTCTCAACTTGAGAGTATGCCTATATCTTCTTCTTGGCAAAATGGGACCAGAAGTACTAAAACACCTTACCTCCTAGTTAATCCCGGCAGTCTCATTAGGTCTTTTCAGCATGAACGCTCTCTTCCACCAAACGCCCGCCTGAACCCGCTTCGTACGAATTTCCACAATCAAAAGGCTCAATTGTCAGTATCAGTTTCACACCCTGTGGCTGTTGGAAGATTCCACAGTTGCTTCCTAAACTACACTTCTCCAGGCTCATCTCCGAACAAACCTGCGGTCCTTGCGAAATACCTGCGTAGCGCTATGCACAGCCAAGAAGTCCGGAGAGCCGTTTCTAAGGAGAAGCGTACAGAGTGGAAGCTGCTCTTTTCAGAGACTCTGATCCAACATTATTCGCCAGAGTGATCTGACGTCTGCATTAAGCATATTTGGATCCCAGCTTCAAGCTCCATCACTTGGTCAGTATCACCCTGAAACATCTGTGGGAGACGGTTGCACCTTCCATACACAGTAGGAAACATTGTCCGTTCGTATTCGGCCCATTGCTTCTGAATACCCACGTTCAAAGAACATCCTCACCAGAAGGATTTCTCTTCATATTGCTCTTCCCACGCCACGCCACACACAGTGGCTCCCTTTGTTCCATCGCAAAGGACGATGGTAGAGTAAAGCTTTTATTTTGCTCTTACTCCACAGCACGAGCATACTTCCACTGTCTTACCACCCTTTTGTGCATTCTAGGCAGATGGCCAGCTAAGGATAATGGAAGTCAAGACTGTTTCCAACCAGCCCTTTGGTGCCAAACAAAGGACACGACAAAACAAATCTACGGTTTTCTCTGACTGGGATTGAGCATGCCTCAGGTCCCAAGGATGGGGGCTAAGTTCTGGCAAACTTCACAATGGTTGGACTCCAGGTACAGTCGAGAGCTTCAATTGCTCTGCCTTCTTGCAGAGCTGACTTCCTTTACCGCATACAGCAATCCTGGCACCGAATGATCCAACGCACTCTGGAATAAGGAAATCATGCATTCAATAACGGTTTCCTTTGCATGCGCTGTACACCTTCTCGCCCTCGAAAGCATTTCTATCTTCATAATGGCCAAAGAAGAACCGAAGCAAGAAAGCACCTCACCACGTTGTTAATCGCCGCATTCTAAGAATGTATCTTCAGCATATACGCTCTGTTCCAGAGAGCTGCTGCGCGAACCCGCTTCGTACGAAATTTCACCGTGAATCTGCCAGCTTTCCAATTTCACGCTTTCTCTTTGTTGGAGGATTCCAAGTTTGCTTCGGAATCCACGGTTATCTTGTCACTTGGTAGAACAATGCTGCAGCCCAGTCGATATATGTATCACTTAGCATAAAGGATGACTACTGAGCACCGTTACTAAGCAGACACATACAGAATGCATATTAGGATGCCAGCCTCAATGCTCCATCAGTGGGTCGGCTGCCCGCTGAAACATCCTGAAGAGACAGTTTCAGTTACCATATGAATGAGAAAACACTGTTCGTTTACGGACCGGCGCTTCTGAGGACACAGATTACAAACACATCCACACCAAGAGAACTTTCATTGAAACGACCCTTCAGCACTACGCACACACACACACACACACAGCACACACACAGAGACACACACAGAGTGGCTTTCTATTCCCTTTGCCCAAAAGACCGTATGTGAAAGCTGTTACGGTGACTCGACCCCGGATTGGAAACCTGCCGCCACTGGAAAAGTACATGGTGATGAACCTTTCAGATGACAAGATCAAGACGATGGATGTCAAAACACTTTTCCTCCACCGCTTGGGTACGGAAGAAAGGCACATGAGAAGCAGATTTACAGTTCTGTGTGTCTGGGACGCAACAGCCGTCACGTCCCTAAGCACGGTGTAAGAACTAGCTCAAACAAGTATCTATGACCCGAATCACGGGAACTGCAACTCCTCTCTATACATTGTCAGAGGGCAGCCTTACTTCACAGCATCCACCAATAAGAGCACCGTATCGATGACCGCACCCTGGATTATACAAGTCAGGCAATGAAAAGGGAGCTTGCTGTACAAGCGGTGCTCGCTTTCTCTCAACTTGAGAGTATGCCTATATCTTCTTCTTGGCAAAATGGGACCAGAAGTACTAAAACACCTTACCTCCTAGTTAATCCCGGCAGTCTCATTAGGTCTTTTCAGCATGAACGCTCTCTTCCACCAAACGCCCGCCTGAACCCGCTTCGTACGAATTTCCACAATCAAAGGCTCAATTGTCAGTATCAGTTTCACACCCTGTGGCTGTTGGAAGATTCCACAGTTGCTTCCTAAACTCCACTTCTCCAGGCTCATCTCCGAACAAACCTGCGGTCCTTGCGAAATACCTGCGTAGCGCTATGCACAGCCAAGAAGTCCGGAGAGCCGTTTCTAAGGAGAAGCGTACAGAGTGGAAGCTGCTCTTTTCAGAGACTCTGATCCAACATTATTCGCCAGAGTGATCTGACGTCTGCATTAAGCATATTTGGATCCCAGCTTCAAGCTCCATCACTTGGTCAGTATCACCCTGAAACATCTGTGGGAGACGGTTGCACCTTCCATACACAGTAGGAAACATTGTCCGTTCGTATTCGGCCCATTGCTTCTGAATACCCACGTTCAAAGAACATCCTCACCAGAAGGATTTCTCTTCATATTGCTCTTCCCACGCCACGCCACACACAGTGGCTCCCTTTGTTCCATCGCAAAGGACGATGGTAGAGTAAAGCTTTTATTTTGCTCTTACTCCACAGCACGAGCATACTTCCACTGTCTTACCACCCTTTTGTGCATTCTAGGCAGATGGCCAGCTAAGGATAATGGAAGTCAAGACTGTTTCCAACCAGCCCTTTGGTGCCAAACAAAGGACACGACAAAACAAATCTACGGTTTTCTCTGACTGGGATTGAGCATGCCTCAGGTCCCAAGGATGGGGGCTAAGTTCTGGCAAACTTCACAATGGTTGGACTCCAGGTACAGTCGAGAGCTTCAATTGCTCTGCCTTCTTGCAGAGCTGACTTCCTTTACCACATACAGCAATCCTGGCACCGAATGATCCAACGCACTATGGAATAAGGAAATCATGCATTCAATAACGGTTTCCTTTGCATGCGCTGTACACCTTCTCGCCCTCGAAAGCATTTCTATCTTCATAATGGCCAAAGAAGAACCGAAGCAAGAAAGCACCTCACCACGTTGTTAATCGCCGCATTCTAAGAATGTATCTTCAGCATATACGCTCTGTTCCAGAGAGCTGCTGCGCGAACCCGCTTCGTACGAAATTTCACCGTGAATCTGCCAGCTTTCCAATTTCACGCTTTCTCTTTGTTGGAGTATTCCAAGTTTGCTTCGGGATCCACGGTTATCTTGTCACTTGGTAGAACAATGCTGCAGCCCAGTCGATATATGTATCACTTAGCATAAAGGATGACTACTGAGCACCGTTACTAAGCAGACACAAACAGAATGCATATTAGGATGCCAGCCTCAATGCTCCATCAGTGGTCACGTCTAAGCAAACATCCCAAGAGGCAGTTTCAGCTACCATATGAAGGAGAAAACACTGTTCGCTTACGGATCAGCGCTTCTGAGGACACAGATTACATAAACACATCCACACCAATATAGTAACTTTCATTGAACGACCTTCAGCACTACGCACAATAGACACACACACACACAAGCACAGGCTACACAGAGACAGACACAGAGTGCTTTTCATTCCTTTGCTCATAAAAGACTGTGATGTGAAAGCTGTTACGTACCCCACCTCGATTAAACCCAAGCCGCTTACTTGGAAAACTACATGGTGGATGAACCTTTCAGGAGGACAAGATCAAGACGATGGATGTCAAAACACTTTCCTCCACCGCTTAAGTAATGGAAGAAAGGTACATGAGAAGCAGATTTATAGTTCTGTGTCTTGGACGAATAAATGTCACGTCCCTAAGCACGGTGTAAGAACTAGCTCAAACAAGTATCTATGACCCGAATCACGGGAACTGCTACTCCTCTCTATACATTGTCAGAGGGCAGCCTTACTTCACAGCATCCACCAATAAGAGCACCGTATCGATGACCGCACCCTGGATTATACAAGTCAGGCAATCAAAACGGAGCTTGCTGTACAAGCGGTGCTCGCTTTCTCTCAACTTGAGAGTATGCCTATATCTTCTTCTTGGCAAAATGGGACCAGAAGTACTAAAACACCTTACCTCCTAGTTAATCCCGGCAGTCTCATTAGGTCTTTTCAGCATGAACGCTCTCTTCCACCAAACGCCTGCCTGAACCCGCTTCGTACGAATTTCCACAATCAAAAGGCTCAATTGTCAGTATCAGTTTCACACCCTGTGGCTGTTGGAAGATTCCACAGTTGCTTCCTAAACTCCACTTCTCCAGGCTCATCTCCGAACAAACCTGCGGTCCGTGCGAAATACCTGCGTAGCGCTAGGCACAGCCAAGAAGTCCGGAGAGCCGTTTCTAAGGGGAAGCGTACAGAGTGGAAGCTGCTCTTTTCAGAGACTCTGATCCAACATTATTCGCCAGAGTGATCTGACGTCTGCATTAAGCATATTTGGATCCCAGCTTCAAGCTCCATCACTTGGTCAGTATCAACCTGAAACATCTGTGGGAGACGGTTGCACCTTCCATACACAGTAGGAAACATTGTCCGTTCGTATTCGGCCCATTGCTTCTGAATACCCACGTTCAAAGAACATCCTCACCAGAAGGATTTCTCCTCATATTGCTCTTCCCACGCCACGCCACACACAGTGGCTCCCTTTGTTCCATCGCAAAGGACGATGGTAGAGTAAAGCTTTTATTTTGCTCTTACTCCACAGCACGAGCATACTTCCACTGTCTTACCACCCTTTTGTGCATTCTAGGCAGATGGCCAGCTAAGGATAATGGAAGTCAAGACTGTTTCCAACCAGCTCTTTGGTGCCAAACAAAGGATACGACAAAACAAATCTACAGTTTTCTCTGACTGGGATTGAGCATGCCTCAGGTCCCAAGGATGGGGGCTAAGTTCTGGCAAACTTCACAATGGTTGGATTCCAGGTACAGTCGAGAGCTTCAATTGCTCTGCCTTCTTGCAGAGCTGACTTCCTTTACCGCATACAGCAATCCTGGCACCGAATGATCCAACGCACTCTGGAATAATGAAATCATGCATTCAATAACGGTTTCCTTTGCATGCGCTGTACACCTTCTCGCCCTCGAAAGCATTTCTATCTTCATAATGGCCAAAGAAGAACCGAAGCAAGAAAGCACCTCACCACGTAGTTAATCGCCGCATTCTAAGAATGTATCTTCAGCATATACGCTCTGTTCCAGAGAGCTGCTGCGCGAACCCGCTTCGTACGAAATTTCACCGTGAATCTGCCCGCTTTCCAATTTCACGCTTTCTCTTTGTTGGAGGATTCCAAGTTTGCTTCGGAATCCACGGTTATCTTGTCACTTGGTAGAACAATGCTGCAGCCCAGTCGATATATGTATCACTTAGCATAAAGGATGACTACTGAGCACCGTACTAAGCAGACACATACAGAATGCATATTAGGATGCCAGCCTCAATGCTCCATCAGTGGGTCGGCTGCCCGCTGAAACATCCTGAAGAGACAGTTTCAGTTACCATATGAATGAGAAAACACCGTTCGTTTTCGGACCGGCGCTTCTGAGGACACAGATTACAAACACATCCACACCAAGAGAACTTTCATTGAAACGACCCTTCGGCACTACGCACACACACACACACAC
>NW_024351719.1:0-599 GCF_902729225.1 Pteropus medius
TTTTTTTTCAGTTGGAATCGCCATCTTCCAGTAATTAGCCGAAATGACCAACACAACGGGAAAGAGGAGAGGCACCTGTTATATGTTCTCTAGGCCTTTTAGAAAGCATGGAGCTGTTCTTTTGGCTACATACATGCAAACCTATAAGAAAGGTGATATAGTAGCCATCAAGGGAGTGAGCACTGTTCAAAAAGGAATGTCCCGCAAAAACTACCATGGCAAAACTGGAAGAGTTTACAATGTTACTACCCAGCATGCAGTTGGCATTGTTGTAAACAAACAAGTTAAGGGCAAGATTCTTGCCAAGAGAATTAATGTACGCATTGAGCATATTAAGCACTCTAAGAGCCAAGATCGCTTCCTGAAACGTATGAAGGAAAATGATGGAAAAAAGAAGGAAGCCAAAGCGAAAGGTACCTGGGTTCAGCTGAAGCGCCAGCCTGCTCCACCCAGCTCCACCCAGCTCCACCCAGAGTAGCTCACTGTGTGAGAACAAACTCCACCCAGCTCCACCCAGAGTAGCTCACTGTGTGAGAACAAATGGGAAGGAGCCTGAGCTGCTGGAGCCCATTTCCTATGAATTCATGGCATGATAGATT
>NW_024351720.1:0-383 GCF_902729225.1 Pteropus medius
GGTCCTTTGGGTTGGGTGATGGGGGCTGCTTCTCAACCTGGCATTTTGCATCCGCGACTGGTAATAATCAACTGTTGTTTTTCTGCCGTCTCACTTCTCCGTTTTGTGCCCCGATGACTGGGATCTGCCACTGGCCATGTGGAGCTCACAGCACTCCCAGGCAGAGCTGTTCAGGGAAGTCACCGCACCTTCTCCCCTCCCCCTTCTCCTACAAGGAGCTCCAGGGGCTACAAGAGGCTGCTTCCTTATTTCTCCCAGTCCACCACTGAACACCCGGGTTTCTGACCTGTGGTAGCTTTTATGTGTTGATCCCATTCTCAGATGTGCTGGTGTGCAGTTTGGGTGTTTTTTGTTGAGTTTTAGTTGTTCAGCTTATTTTTGTT
>NW_024351721.1:0-2310 GCF_902729225.1 Pteropus medius
TAACCCTAACCCTAACCCTAACCCTAAAGCCTAACCATAACCCTAACCCTGTCCTAACCCTGCAACTAAATCTAATTCAAACATTAATTCTATCCCTAACATGAACACTAACCTTAACCTTAAAGTTTACACTAAAAATAACTATAACCCTACAAGATTATGCTCACCTTAAACCTAAACCTAAAGGTAAGCCTAACTCTAACCCTAACACTAACCCCTTACACTAAACCGAACCCTAAACTTAAAGCTAACCCTAACTCTAACACAAAATCTAAACCTAACCTAAACCTAACCTTAGTCGTAACACTAACCATAAATCTACCCCTAAAATGAACCTTACTCGAACCCTAATGGTAACCCTAAGTCTAACTTAATCCCAACCTTAACACAACCCAAAGGCTAACACTAATCCAAACCCTAATCCTAAACTCTAACTGTAATGCTAACCTTAACACTGATGCTAACCATGATCATAACCCTAAAACTAAAGCTAACCATAACCCTAATTCTAACACTAATCATAAATTTTACACTATCAATAACATTAAGCCTAACACCTTATCCTAATCCTAACCCTAAAACTAAAACTAACCCAAATACTAATAGTCATATAACCCTAACATTTACACTAACCCTGATCTCAACCATAAAACTAAACCTAAATCTAACACAATTCGAACCTTAACCATCAATTTTATACTAATAATAACACTAACCCTAACCATAACCCAAAATTAACCTAACCCTAACCCTAACCATAATCTTACCACTAACCCTAACTCTAACTGTAACCTAACCCTAACCCTAACCCTAACACTAACCATAAACCTAAGACTAAGCTAAATCTAACATGACCGTAACTCTAACCCTAACCCTAAACCTAACTCTAAGCCTAACATAACCAAACCCTAACCCTAATATTAATCTTAACACTAATATCTTACCCTAAACCTAACCTAAGCCTATATCTAATCCTAAATATAAACCTAACACTAATCCCTAACACAAACCCTAACTGTAACCCTAACACTAAACCTAGCCCTCACACTGACACAAACCATAAAACTAACACTAACCTCTAACCCAAACCCTAACCGTAAGCCTAACCCTAACCCTAAACCCTTACATTAATACTAACCCTTACACTAATCTTAACCCTAAACCCTAACCCTTATCCAAAGCCTAGCAATGAACCTAACACTAAAACTAAAGCTAATCCTAACTCTAATTCTAAACCTAATCATAAATTTTACACTAACAATAATCCTAACCCTAACACCATACCCTAACTCTAACACTAAAACTAAAGCTAATCCAAATCATAACAGTAAACCTAATCCTAACACTAACCCTAAACCTGATCTTAATCTTAAATTAAGCTAAATCTAACCCAATTCTAACTGTAACCCTAAATTTTATGCCAACAATAACGATAACCCGAAGCATACCACTGACCCTACCCCTAAACTGTAACGCAAACCCTAAGCCTAACTGTAAAGCTTTCCTTAACATAAAGCCTATGCCTAACACTAAACCCTAACCCTAACTTAATCCTAATTGTAATCCTATCGTAACCCTAAAACTGAAGCTAAACCTAACCCTAACACTAATCCTAACGCTAAATATTACACTAATGATAACCTTCAATCTAACCTCGTACCCGAAACCTAACCTTAATCTTAAATTTAACTCTAAAACTAACCCTGACCTTAACATTAACACTGACATTAACACTAACCCTCATCCTAAACGTAAAAGTAAAGCTAATCTTAACTGTAATTCTTACCCTAATGCTAACAGTAACCATAAACCTGTTCAGAATCCTAAAACTAAAGCTAATTCTAACCGTAGCCCTGACCCTAAACTTATAGCTAACCCTAACCCCAAGCCTTACAATAACCTAAACTTAACCATAACCGTAACCGTAACCATAATCTTATTCCTAACTAAACCTAAACCGAACCCTAGGGTAACCCTAACTCTAACCTAACCCTGACAGTAAAATTTAAACTAACAATAACCCTAACCCTAACCCTTTATCTTAAACCTACCCCTAAATTAAACTTTAAGTCTAAAAATACCCTAACCATAAACATAACCCTAACATTAACCAAAACTCTAACCCTAATCTTAATTAAATTTAACCCTAACACTAACCATAAACCTAACCATAAACTAAACCTAAACGGAACTCTAATGGTAACCCTGACTCCAATCAAATTCTATCCCTAACCCTAAACCTAACACTAATCTCAACTCTAACCACTTACCCTAAAACTAACACTAACCCTAACTCTAACACTAAACCTA
>NW_024351722.1:0-490 GCF_902729225.1 Pteropus medius
TTTTCATGGCATTGAAAGACTTGCCCAGTAAAAGCATCTATAAGACTTGGTATCAAAAGGTGCTTCTGAGGAGATGGAAGGACTTATGGATGAGCGTCTCATGCCAGAGAGCCTCAAGAGAATGTTACAGTGATCCCAGGTAGTGAAAACGAGTTCTCATCATCACCTCAATTAGTCCTACATATATTGTGCATGACAGTTTCACCAAAACAATAATACTTAAGGGCATGATACTAACTAGTTATGATTAGTGGAACTCCACTGGTTATATTATAGGCTTTACATTTTTTTCCTCACAGCATAAAATTAATGACTCCTATATCTGCAGAATCTGAGAGCAAATCTTGTTAAAATTTATATCCAGTGAAAATATTCACTTCTAAATCAAGACTGAAAATTTGGTCAGACCACTTTAGTTTACTTATTTCCAAAGGCGAGAATTCCACTTTAATCCACTGTGAAAGTTCTAACTATTGAAAAAAAAAAAAAA
>NW_024351723.1:0-312 GCF_902729225.1 Pteropus medius
TGTTGAAATTTTCATAGACTCAGAAAATCTCAGGATAGGAAAACATATAAACCAGGTGAAAAACACAATGCTTACACAGAACAAGGAAATAATGAGATTGCAAGAAGTGAATGGAGTTGTTCTGAGACAAACTGGAGATTGGATTCTATGTGCCATCTCAAGGGACAATAGCTACTTTCTTCTGGCTGGCTTTTTAAGGTTAGCACCCAGTTTTTCAAGAAAAGCTGGAAATCTGGCTCTCATGAATTTTCCCAACTTTTAAGTATTGGCAACTAGTTTTAAAAAGTTATAAAACCCAAAAGGAACAGACAA
>NW_024351724.1:0-767 GCF_902729225.1 Pteropus medius
ATTCGGTATTCGCAGTCACAGCGCAGTGGCCTTGACCCAGAGGCTTGGCCGAGGAGTGGGCCGCAGCCCCTCGAGGCTCTGGGGACAGAGCCAGACCCGGGCCGCTGAGCGCTGCTCCAAGCAGGACGGCCACCCCGCCACTGTGCTCACACTCACGGGGACAGCGGGCGACCTCCCGGAAGGAAGGGGCGCGCCCTTGTGTAGCCCCAAAGCACTCAGCCGCGCCCCGCGTTCCACCTGACCACGCAATGCTTCCGACGCCTCACGGTTCAGTCTCGACAAATGAAAACGCCGTCGGGGTCCAGCCGCGGCGGCCGCACCTGCCGCACCTGGCTGCGATCCGGCGACGTGCAGGTGCGGGCGTGACCTCCGCGCGTGACCTCCGCTGCGTCAGGCCCGAGCTGCGTCCCACCACGGACAAGTGCCGCGTAATTTCACTGCCATTTCTCGTCGCCGTGCGGGTCACAGAGCCCTGTCACACCGCATACGCGCCACGTGTGGCCGCGGGCTTCCCACGGCGGAGCTGGGCTCGCGGACGCAAAGCTGCGCGGCGGCGGCCGTCTGCGCACGCGCGCTCCCGCCCGGCCCGCCCGGCCCGTCGGGCACAGCGCTTCCCTGCAAACGTTTCCGTCAACGAAAAATGACGCTGAAAACTGAGCCAGCTTAACGGAAGATACACGAACGGCATATTCAAGATAGTTTTAATATTAATATTTTCTCGTGAATTAGAAATATCACTCTTAAATGACAAAAATTACTAGTGAAGT
>NW_024351725.1:0-371 GCF_902729225.1 Pteropus medius
GAAGTAAATTTAAAGGACCATAATCTTTAGATTAAGGACTGCCCCCCAATATCAATAATATTAACTCAGAATCCCTCTTTCTCATAAATGTAAGTATTACTGTGTCCTCTAGATCAGGGGTCCCAATCCCTGGGCCATGGACCAGTACTGGTCCGTGGCCTGTTAGGAACCCAGCCACATAGCAGGAGGTGAGTGGCGGGCTAGCGAGCAAAGCTTCATCTGTGTTTGCAGCCTCTCCCCAACGCTAGCATCACTGCCTCAGCTCAACCTCAGATCAACAGGCATTAGATTCTCATAGGAGCACCGGTCCCTGATGCCAAAAAGGTTGGGGACTACTGCTCTAGATGGATGTGGTTTCATCTGGCAGGTGA
>NW_024351726.1:0-320 GCF_902729225.1 Pteropus medius
GTTATGTTTAGGGGTTATGGTTAGGGATAAGGGTTAGGGTTAGGGCTAGGTTTAGTTTTAGGGTTAGGGTTAGGCTTAGGTTTAGGTTCAGGGTTAGAGTTTGGGGTTAGGGTCAGGGTTAGGGTTAAGGTTAGGGTTAGTTTTTGTTTTAGGTATAGGATTAGGGTTAATATTAGTGTTAGGTTAGGATTAGTGTTAGAGTTAGAGTTAGGGTTTAGAATTATGGTAAAGTTTAGTGTGAGGGTTAAGGTTACGGTTACTATTACCGTTAATGTTAGGTTAGGGTTATGGTTAGAGTTAGAGTTAGGGTTTATGATTAT
>NW_024351727.1:0-316 GCF_902729225.1 Pteropus medius
CCCCGGGAGGGCTGTGCATTTGCCGCAAGTGAGCCTTTTCTCGGAAGTCTGCGATTCTGGCGCAAAATGGACGTCACCAGAGAGCTTTTCGCCAAAGCTACCTTATACATATAGATGCATATATATATTCATCTATATGCATATATATGTATATGGTGGATTTTCGAAGTTAAACTTCGTGGACCCCTGGTCTACCACAGAAGACAGGCCGCTCCTAGCACATCCACCTCCCCGCAGTGTGGACACCGGGCGTTCCAGAGCCACAATTCAGCATGATCTCTTTTCATCCCAGAGGCCCCGGGGCTCTTTCCTCAGG
>NW_024351728.1:0-498 GCF_902729225.1 Pteropus medius
CATGCCTTGGTGAGAAACAGTGCCCCATATTCCACAAAGGAAGCTAAAGGAAACCAAATAATTCTCCCTGCCCGTGATAATAGGGTACAGGCCTGACTTGGTTTCAGTCGATAGATCCTCTTCTCTAGAACCTTGGCTCTCAAGGATGCCAGGATTATTGCTAATTCGTGAGTATCACATAGTAATGGTGATAACAGCCTCCTGGCAGATTTTCCAATGTTCTGTTAGTCTCTTTTCCCAAATCTACCCTGTGAGTCTCCAGTTTATTAATCAGCCATGACTAACTTCTGAGGCTTTCCAGCCAGAGCCCTGTCTGGTACTGACTTTCCAGGGCCTTCACATGCATCCAACCTCTCAGCTCCCTGTTCTTTCCCCTTTCTCACTGATGTCTTCACTCTCCACTTTTTTTTTTTAATTTAAAAATTTTTTCAATTCCAGTTGACATGCATATTATATTAGTTTCAGGTATACAACATAGTGATTAGACGTTTATACAAC
>NW_024351729.1:600000-818050 GCF_902729225.1 Pteropus medius
ACAGAAAAAAAAACTACAGACCTAGATCTAGATTGCCTTGGTTTAGATCCTTTGTCCAACACGTATTAGCTGTGGGTCTTTGGGCAAATTACTTAACCTTTCTCTGTCTATGGTTATTCAATCTGGAAACAGGAATAATGCTAAATAGAGTTGGTATAGACGTGTAATGGACTTAGATGAATATTAGAAGAGTATTTGGAATAAAAGAATTATTCAATAAATGTTAGCAATCATTCATTTTTTAAAAATTTTTCACAGAACTTACCAAGTGTCTATCTCATATATATATTTGATGAATTAATGCATAATAACCTTTCCAAGGTAATTACAAAATACTTATATTGCATTTAGTCCCAGTATGCCAGGCAATATGCTGGTGTGTTTTTACATGATCTAGTTTAATATTTGCCATGATCCACTATGGAGATTATTAATCTTTACATAAGAGAAAACTTTACATTTTACATAAGAGATTAGTACTTTGCCTACTGTCGGAAAGCTAGTAAGATAAAACCAGACTAAAACTCTGAAATCTATCTGAATTAAAGCTTTGCTTCTTTTTATGTATGTAGTAACACTTGATTATTCATTCATGCGTTTAAATGGCTGTTATGTATAAAGTGTTATTGCTAAAATTTCATGAATGTTGGTGAAGCTTCAGTTATATGACACATGGTTTATATTTTTATGGATCTTATTGTCATAAGATACTTTAATAAAAAATAACTAACATAAAAAGGACATCATGTTCTACGCCATTCAAATGGCACGTAACAGAAAGCTACATTCAGAGAATAGAATCTCTAATTTTTGAATCGGTAGGATTTCCAAGGGTCAAACCATTTGACTCATTTCAAGCTGAGATGTCTGGAGGAAGATGAGAGCAGAGTCAGTAAGGTCTAAGACACAAAATGAATATGACAGGAGTTGGGCTGCGGCATAAAGTACTAATAATGGTAAAGTACTTTATCAGCCAAAATTCCTTCTGAGAAACAAAACTAGTAAGAGCTAGTAGGATGTACACACACACACACACACAATTTATTTTAAGGAACTGGTTATATAATTGTGGGGGTCTGGCCAGGCAAGTCTGACATATATATGGCAGGCTATCAGAAAGGGCAGGCTAAATACCCTTGGGCAGCAGCTGACCATGGGTGGAATTTCTTCTTTAGGAGATTCTGTCTCTGTTCTGTTCTTGAGGTCTATAAATTGATTGTATCAAGCCCACTCAAATTATCCAGCATAACCTCTTTTACATAAAATCAACTAATTGTGGATGTTAATCATATCTACAAAATAACTTCATGACAACATGTAGATGAGTATTTGATTGAATAATTGGATGGTATAACCTAGCCAACGAGACACATAACACTGACCATCACAAATATTAACGCTGAACAAGGCTAAAAACAAAAACATAATTTGAGAAGGCTTTGCATGGCAGGAGAAGCAGTTTGAGTAATCAAACTAATCAAATAGGGTTTAGGACAATAAATCTGTAGTATTCTGAAAGTTGATTCAGATTAAGAGAGATAGGATAACAGTAAACTTCTTAAGAAGTTACAACGTGTCCTGTAATGTCATTTCTTTCAATGTTGTTTCATAATTACATTGATGAGATGCTGTAGGAACTTAACTCTTCTTTATATCAATTAGCTTATGGTAAAATTGGTTTCATTATATATATCATTTTGCTTAAAGTCGTAGAACCTATAGATAATTTTAAGTGATGATTTACTGTATTTTAATGACCCAAGTGTGTGGTCATAAGTTTATATAAGGTAGTAGATAAACATATAGTGGAAAATAAAAATGTGCTAAGTATTTCAGGGGAAGAATTAATACAGAAGAGGAATAATTTGTGCATTGGGCAAAATATATCTGTTTTCATTCAGGCTAAAAGGGAGAGAATGGTCATACCACTGAAAGATTCTCATTACTTCTTCATTCACTTTTGGCATCTACTGGTTACAGATAAAAACTGATAAATTTAAGAGAGCTGTTTAAGAATTATAATTCTCCCTGAGGAAATACATAATAACATTTACATTTAGATGTTTTCAGTTTTAAGGTGATAGTTTTCTGCTTTAATGTCATAATTCCTTTAGTTCTTTTTTTAAAATACATATTTTAATTCCACATTCTTTCACTTTATGGAACATTCTGTTTCAAAGAATCACATTTACTATTCATAGTGTACCTATTTCAGATTATGCGGGTATAAAATAGTTGGTTACATTAATACTAATTCACTGAGAATTCTGCATATTATCCTTTGTACTCTACAGTGATGTTTTTCAGACAACTGATTATGCTCCATGAAAAAAAAATCGGGTCATGAAAATAATGCAGCAGGTCATGGGAGGCATTTACACATGAAATAGAACAGAAGAGAAAGAGGAAAGAAATTTTCAGAATGCATATGGTAAACATCAATTTGTTGTATAAAATTGTGGTTCATAGTCATAAGAGTTTGAAAGCCACTGACTTTAAACAGTAATTTGCCTTTAAATAGTACTAAAGACTTCACCAGGTTTAACTAATTTTAAATCATAAAATAATAAAAGGGGGAGCTGCTTGAAAGAGCAATTTAATTTTTAATAGAAGAAATGATCCACATGTAAGTTTAACCATATGGCTTCATTGAATATAACATCTTAAAATGATTTCTGAAATATGCATGTAAACATGCTAGGAATGGTAGAGGAATAGAGTAAAATATAAATATAGTTTTGTGTACTCATTCATTCACACATGTACTTCTTTATTTGACTCAAGCTCCTAATATATGCCAGGTCCTAATTTAGACAATGAGAATTGATTAGTGAACCAAATAGATAAAATCCTGCCCTCCTGGGACTTATATATAATAAGCAGAGTAATGGTCCTTTTTTGAGAGACACCCAATAAGAAAATATTAAGTATATTTATATTTGTATTTATTACTATAATATTAATTAGTATTATATAATATAGTATATATAGTATAGTATTAACATTATATTTTATTTACTAAGCAGTATTTCATGGTGTAATAGTTGCGATGGAAAAAATTAAAATAGGATATTGAGGATTGGGAGAAGTGGGAAAGAGAGTGCTATGTTACATAAAGTGGTCAGGGAATATCTCTGAGGAGGGCAGAAACCTAATAGAAGAAAGTGAGTGAAGCATGTGACTGCATGAGAGAAGAGTATTCCAGACATGGGATAGCATGGGATGGCATGTGCAGGGTGGGACCATGCTTGCCTAGGCAATGACTAGCTAGCTTCCAGAGTGCCTGGAATGCAGTGGAATGCAGGGAAGTAGTAATAAATGCATTCTGAAAGGCACACATAGAGTAGAGCAGGTGGGATGGCAGGTGCCTGGTAGTGCTTATAAGGCCTTGTAGGCCAGTGTAAAATTTAAGAAGCCCTCAATTTAGAGAGTTTTGAAAGAGTGACAAGATCTGAGACAAGTTTTTAATAGGAATTGACTATAAGGAAGTAAAGGTGAACACACATCAGGAGTCCAGTGCAGGAGTCTAGGCAAGGAAGGTATGATTGTGGCTTGAAGCTGAGTAGGAGCTGATGGAGCAAAGTAGTGGGCATCTGGGTATGGTTTGAAGGTAATGCTGACAGGATCTACAGATGGATTGTGCATTAGCTTTCTATTGCTGGCTATAATTAGAACATTAAAGCAGAAACTTAAAAATATTTGATAACCCATAAAGAAGAGTATAATATTTTCCATCCCTCAACTTTTGAAGAGACTGCTGAACTATCTTTTCTATAAAGGTGAAATACTGGAAAACTTTTGTTTTAATGAATTTATTCTCTTGGTATGAGATAATCATTTCCCAGATGGAGAATTGTGACAAATGTTTCATAAAAACACTCATTAAATATTTTACTGTAAAATGTATAACTATCCCAAATAAGTCTGATGTGTTTACATTTTTATGAAATATCTAGCTTTGTTAAAATATATAAGAATGCAATTCTTAAGAGATTTCTACATTACTTTGCACCATGTAGCAATAAAGAGAGTCAGCATGCCTTGATTTTCTGTTCACTGTGTTCCAAGTTCTAAAAGTGAGTGATTCCAAAGTAAATAGGAACAAGGACCTTGACCTTGAAAACTTATGACTTCCCTTGGAAGAGAGAACAGGCACATAAAACAAATAAAGAATTTTGGGAAAAAAAAATAAGTAGATGATGATCAACAATATAAAATACCAATGTCAAAGAGAGATTTAAAAGAAAAATTTGTTATATTTTAATGATTTCTAGAGTTATCAGAGTCTTATACATTAAACATGCATTGTTTGCCAGTGCATGTGTTTGGTAAGAGAGAAAGCTTGACCGAGCTGTTACCTTCAAAATTTTTCTAACTCAGTGAGTTGTGTGGTTTCTAGCCCGCTTTCTCAACTTCCACAACCTAATCTTCCCCAACATTTGTAGCCTATAAGCTCCTACTTGGCTTCAAAAAACAAACAGAAAACAACAGAGAACACAAGCAAACAAAGCAGATGCAGTCTCAGATATGAAAGGAAGTGATTAGAACTTAAATATTCTAACCCTTAGTAGTTGAAATCCACATCTTAGCCACTTAAATTTGAAACTTCTACCTTAACTTTGTCAGTAGTTATTGATATAGGGAAATTAGAATCTGGATATATGGTATGCTCAGATGCACCCCAAATGACAGTATTCAACCCCAGCAACTCCACTGATACTATCAGAATTTTATAGCCACATAGTTGTTGTATCTCATGACAGGTTTGGAGTAGCTACTTCTCATCAAACTATCTGGATTCAAATTTCAGCTCTTCCAACTAATATCTGAATTATATAACTTTTATCTTCGAGTTTTCTCCTTTGTAAAATGAGATTAATAATTATACTTAACTCAGTGGATTGTTAAGAGGTTTAAATGGTATTGTATATTTTCTGTTTACATCAGCAGCAGTGAGATTAGCTTAAGATCTCACTGCAGTGGCCAGCTTAAGAATTACAGTGGAGAAGGAATGGCTTTTCCTTCAAGCATGATAGCAGACTCAGTACTGCCAAACTTACAGGTTTAAAGACAAAAGAAAGCTTAGGTTGTTGAAGCGAAATATCATTGTAATAGTATTTTCCTATCACCTTGAGTTTTCAACAACTGCATTCTGGAACAAGAATGCACAAATCATCTTGGTCTTAAAATCAAATATAGAAATAGAAGGAAGTCAATGCAAACTTTTTAAAGCTGTTTTGGAGTTTTATAGGTAAGAAGTTAATGAGGAGAGAAAGTTACATTATGTGTCCTAATGAGTCATGGCAAAGAAAAGTTTTAATGCAATTAAATCATTTTACTAATACTTAACATTATTTTTGCTGAATATATGATAAATTACCCTTTACTGAAATGTTAATATTGGTTTATGAATTAAAAGGAGAAAACTTGAGTCTTAGAAGTGAAGATATCTGTAACTGTCAAAGAAAAAAGGAAATCAGCAAAGAGACCATTCACATTGAACCTTATGGAATCATTAAAAGTTGGTCAAAAGACACATCCCTGTGGTCAGTGAGGTGCATTGCTAAAATATCTAAAATGGATTGGAATTCCAAATTCACAAGATTCTTTAGAGTAGCTTTGTAATAGCAAGCAAAAACATTTGCCTGGTTATTGATACCACGGAAAATATAAAACACACGAAGAACTCAACTGCATTCCATATAATTCATTTCATTTGTTCAAATATGAGTTTTTAGTTAACTTCAAAGCATAGGAACCACTTCAAAAGAATCAATCTTATATAGACCTTTAAGAAAAGTTTTCTTAGATTTTACAACTGGTGTTTCATAACGCTAATACATACAACTTACATCTATTCCAAACATTTTAACATTTAAGAATGAACATATACATTGAACCTTGTCATTTCTTCCAATTAAGAATGATATATACTATTATAAGTATTTATAATAATTATGCATCTGTAACCATTATAAACTGTCCTTTTATGTGCCAAAGCAACACTAATTCATATTTAAAAGGAAATTCGAAAGCTATAAAGTGTTATTTTTTCTACCTTTCTTAGAATGGGAAGCTATGAGTGTTTTTCATTTTAAAAAATGTGAAAACAAATAAGAAATATTAATAACTGGAAGCTTGTTGAATTGTGCCTTTGTAGTTGGATTATGCTTTTAAAATATAGAATAAATGGGAAAAGAGAAATGATGATAAACACATGACTAACTTTTCAGTTCTCAAGATGAATTTATAAAACCAATTTAATTTCTAAAAAAACATATGCCTATTTTAAACAGGATGCTTTTGTGTTTTTCCCATTAAGTTTTCCCAGGTAACTCAAATAGTTATTAAACATAATTTTGGAGGTCATCATTATTGGAAACTATTACTCTACATATGAGAATGCTCTAAAAAAGTATAATAAAGCTGCTAGAAATTACCGAACAAAAACTAAAAACTACATATTAATTATTCCTTATAACATTTCGCAATGTACTACTATACTTTTTTCCTTAAAAAGATATTACAGATTCAAAGACTTTTAATGTTCAAAAGCACTTCAGGAATCACAACATAATTCTGTCATTTTCTTGATAAAATAAATTGAGGCCAGGAGAGGTTAAGTGATTTACTCAAAATTACACAGCAAAATAGCAAAATTAGGTATAGAAATCAAGTCTCTTATTCAACATCCATTTTTCTTTCATCATAATATTCTATAACCAGGTTTAAGGGAAATAATCTACTTAGCCAGCAGATGAATGAATCCAAAAATGAAATAGAATACGTATATATGTCTGTCCTTTGTATATGTTATATGTGAAATTTGTTTGTCTATGGAATACTGTCTGAAAATTTATTTGTAAGACATCATTTAAATCTGTCCAGCCAGGAGTGTGAGCTAAGTAGACTAAATAAAGTCTGTATATTTGCTTCCCTGACAGAGAGGCCACTGAGTCTAAGCTTTTTAAAAAAAAAACTTAAACTTTTATTTTCCTTATTTTGCTTTTCTTAATGATATTTCTATTAGTATAATCCCTGGGTAAAAATGCCTTGTTGTTATCTATATATTTAAATGCTTCTTTAACTTGAGAACATCTATTTATAAATAGAGAATTTTCTGAATGTTAAATACATTTATAATTTATTTTACATTTCCACATGATATGTTTGGCACTAGGTAAAATAACAGGAAAGCTCATTCATAGTCAAAAAATGTTCGTGAAAAAAGAAAAGTCTGATTTTGTCTTAAAGGGGTCAAGCAGTAGCATTCTGAAGCTGAGAATATGAAATTTAGGAATCTAAGCAGAAAGGACAGGTAGGGGATATTTTAGTTTGGGGTTGGGGGACATGTTTGAAAAAGCTAAAAACATAATGTTTTTATCAAGATCATTTCATTAGTAGTTTTCTGAGTAACTAAGCAGATGCTAAATATAAGAAAATTATAAAGAGGTGAGCATTTTTTAAACAAAGGACTTAGAAAAAATGAGAAATGGGAATGAAGAAGGGATTGTTATAGGAGGTAAGGTAAAGTAGGAAACACCGGGGTTATGCAGATTATTTAGATTTAAACATCAAGTCAACATTATCAATGGAGAGAGAGTTGCATTTCAAATACTGATTGGAAAGATAGATGTTAAGTAGAATCAAGTTGTGTCCAGAGTTTTCTCTTTGTCATTGATTTCAGTGGTGTGAGATAAGGAAAGTAGCCAACTCACTTCAGAGACAGAATCTCTGCTGAAGGCAAACCAAGATTCTAGATCACTGTGTTCTTAATTTTAAGAGACATTTGGAGGAAATAATCTTTCATCTCTTAAGAAATATGTACATAACTAAATATATTTTATATCGAACTAAAGTCTTTTCTGTCTTCTAATATTATGAACTATGAGTAACTTCATCTTCAGAGCAGTTATGCATATTATTACATTTAAGAATGGCCTCCTGTTGTGTGCCTATTTATTTCTTACGTTTCCAAGAAATTTTTATCATTGTGTTTTTCTTCCTGCTGGAATTAATCAGTACTTTTTTCTGAACCTTTATAAATCATATTTTAAAAAGTAAAAGTAGAGTCCAGGCATAGCAAAGCAGTAAAAATAAAGGCCATTGGGGAACTAAAGATCCGATATAATTATGCAACCATAGTCTGAGAAAAGATGTATCTCAAAGTGTAGAGAACACAGGACAAAGCGTTGAAGAAGCAGTTGTTCACCTGAATTATTGGGTCTTCACTATATTATTTTCTAAGGATAATGACTTTATTATTTCCTAAAATGATCTATGCTAATTATTAAAATTTAAGCACTTCAGAAAAGCACAAATGTATAGAAATTAACGCATAGCTCAGAATCCTACCGGAGAGAAATAATCCAGTGTTAACTTTTGGCTAACAGTGATCCAAGCGTCTCTCTCTGAATGTATACCAATGCATGACTAGATATACAGGCAAAAAATAACATTCAACATTACATAAATAACTCTATACCAATAATTATCTAAGCATTTTACATCTATCATTACAAATGCTCAATGAGATTGGGACTATTAAACAACAAAATCATAACATTAAACTGCAAATAATTAAGGAGAGTAACACTGAGGATGAATAGATAGGAAAAATCAACTTTTATAAGAAGGAAATTATAACATGCATGGTACTTTACAATAAAAAGCATTGAACTGTACATGAATTTAACAGAAGAAAAAATGAAATCAAAGTGAATCAAAAGAGTTGCAAAAGTTCAGATATGTATATCTTTGCCAAAGACATATTAGCTCCCAAAGATTGCTCTAGGGTTAAAGGAAGATGATTATGAAACTCATTAAGTGTTTGGCATCCTTATGTTTTTCCTTAATAGCACGTTTTGGTTTTCGACAGTGTGCACATATGAATGATGAGGTGAATAATCTACTTACATTTCCTCCCTCTAGCATGCTCCACTCCCCAGTTTTTGTTGCTTATTTCAGTTTGACTTGCCAGGATTTGCAGCCTTTACATTATGTTCTGAAACTATAATAGTAGTTTAATCTTAATTACATTTTGAAATGGATTCAGATCACCATCACTCCATTTACCATTTCTTCTCTACTTTTGAGATCTTTTTTTTTTATTTTGGTTTTCCTCTTCAAGGAGTTTTTCAAAAAAAGCTCAAAGACTCCAATATTTTGTGGGATATTTCACATTTAAGAATATTTATCATCTTAGATTTTGATTTCCCTCAGAACATGAGTTCTGGTTGCACAGTCTTCCCTCATTCTCCTGTTGAGAAAAATATCTGAATCTACCTCAGTTTCCCCTCAGAAGTTGTTTTACTTTTTCTGGATGAATGAATACCTGAGACTTCATTCTTTATCATTAAATTTTAATAACATGGCACGAGGACCTAACTTAAATCTCAGCAAATATCTCTAATGCCTTAGAACCCAAAAATGAAGCTCCCTAGGAGGAGAAGTAAGTAGGAAATGGGGCCCGTGTCCTTAAAAATATAACAACAAACTCAATTTCTTCAAAGAAATATGTATGTGATTAAGGGCTATTATGCTATTTAGTACAACAGACCGATAGTGTTGGATCTAGGAAAGCTGTGTGCTGTAATCAAAAGAACAAGGGATTTGGAGTCTTAATGAAGTAAGTTGAAAGCAGATTCTACAACTTAATATGGCAAGCCTAGTATTTAATTCAATTTTCACATCTATAAAATACAAAAGATACCTTCTTTATATAGCTTTTGTGACAACTAAATAAGATAACATGTAGAGTGACAGGCACTTGGTTGGTGCTCACTAAATGTTTTCCTCTTTACTCTCTTTCAGATATATCTAGATTTAACAAAGATTTGGTATAACATTGTTACTGTTGTAAAAAGCTTCCATCATTTCCAGCAACCAACTTACAGATTGGAGTTTTTACAACACAGCACATTCATTAGGAGATTAGTTTCCAATTCTTTGCATATTTGAATAGCATGCCTATTCCAAGATTCAGTGTTATGAAATAGTAGAACCAAGATGAATAGACTTGTGCAATCTTCCTCTCTCCCTGCGCTATCTCTCAGACCAATTTTATCTGCGATTACTCACGGATGGTGATTGGTGATAGGCAAGACAGCAGTGGTTAATTAGAGTCAGAAGCATACATCACCCCACCCCAGACTCTGTAGGTTCAGATAAGAAGTGGTACCCTGGGAAGTAAGCAAGCAAGTAATAAAGGGGCTTGATCTGCCTTTAGTTGATCCCCAGTTATAATCCTAAATAATTAAAGCTAGATCTCCGGCTTCATCTGGTTTTTCATTTACTTCTGAGGATTACCACACCACTTACTTGGTTACATGTCTGTTTTTATTGCTCATTAGAGTGGTATTGCTCCAGGCTTGCTCACACAAACATTTGCCAGAGATGTCGGAATAAAAACAAAGCAAGTCTTAGAAGCAGAGAAGCTATTTGCATTTGCAAGCATTCAAACTAAATAATATGCTATAGGAACTGTTGGGGTAAAATGAGATTGAATATGCTGAAGCATCATTAGGATAATATGCTAATATAGTTAGTTTTTTTTAAGTATGTGGAAAGAGTGAAGAAACAACAGCTAAATAATTTAAGAAATGAAATTAGAATTCTACAGATAATTTTATATGTTTGTGTGAGTATGGCATAGCAGGTTAAAATCAGGTATTATAATTGATGAATTGTCCTTTATGGAAAAGTAAATAAGAGAGAAAAATTTATAGCAGAGATGTGATATAGAGCACAGACCTATGAGCATTTATCAATGATACTTTGACAACTTTAGCTTGGACTTTTATAATGAATTAATGAATAAATATTAATTACTTTTATCATTTTTTTTAAATTTTATAAGTAATGTCCTATATATTTTCCATATAGTGTAGTAAAAATTGCAAAGAATGCAAACACATATGACATTATAGTAAATGATCCAAATAACAGGGCATTAATTGACTAAGTAAGTACAGTTTGCTCTTTTAATGGCCATCAATATAAAATAGAAATCTTTGTAGTTAAAAAATGGTTAATGGGTTATTAAAGATTTAAATGATTTTGTTGTCAGTTTTATCATGAATCATTTCATAGTGTGATGATAAGTATAATTGTATCCATAGTGAGTTTGATTTTGGGTCATAAAATAACAATCTTTTAACCTAGTTCCAAGAGTCAAGTTTGTAATTCCAGAATAATTTATGAACAAAAGACATTAATATTTGCCTTAAAGTTTACTTTACAATTGTTTATGGACAGGTTTTGCCTACCTCTTTTTAGCATGACCTAGGTGCCAGGCTTCAGGTGTATAACATGCCTGCTTCACAGTCTCATGAAAGAGATGGTATCCAAGGATCACACAGGATGGATGATTAGAAGGACACATATGAGATCCCTTGGTTCTCATGTGTGTCCTTACTCATGAAAGATTTTAGTAAAAGCGATGAAAATGTTACAGCAAGAAAAAGAACAAATACAAAAATATCAGGAGACTGAGAAGCTTATAGGCACAGCTCTCTAGAGTCCTCGGTTAGTTACACAAGACTTCTCTCCAGATTATGAATCACCAACATATGTGGAAAGAATTTTGGTTTCAGAAGACCTTGTTCTTGTCTTGGCCAAGGATAAATATGAGACTTCTACACGTCCCAGAGATACGTGTATAGCTGGCTCACTGTCTTATACACTATGGCACCTTGAGTTATACTGAGGAGAATCCACAGGAAGGGTAAACAAAAATTTCCTAATGGAGATCAAGAACCAGTAGAAATAATCTTAGGGATTGAGGTGAGGTGGCCATTACAGTCCAGGAGGAGCATGTACAATGTATCAGAGACATCCTAGAACATGGCGCGTTTTAGAAAGTCTAAGGGTTCAATATGGCTGGAGTGCAGAGTATGTGTTTACGTTAAGTAGATAAAGAATTATGAGGATAATTCCTCAATTGCATTCCCAGGTGACCCGTAGTGTAGTGATGAACTTGAACTTGAGATAGAGGAGATAATGAGGTCAGAGATACCTGTTACTGAACTGAAATAGCTTGTCTATCCAGTGTTAGCAGAACCAAATACTAAACACCAAGATTGCAGTGGAGAAAGATTGGCTATTTTATTATGAATAGCACCACCCAGGAGAATGGGAAGCTAAAGCTCAAAAGCCCAAACTCTTTGATGATTTATAGATAAGAGATTTTATAGAGCCAAAATCACAAGTCATCACTAGTAGGGGGTTTGGAGTCATGGGTCTTGCTGATTGGTCAAGAGTGAGGTAAGGGCAATAAATCATAATTTCAGATCTTAAAGTTGGCTATGTGTCCCTCAGTCTAGTTTCCTGGGGATGTGTCCAGAGGTCATTTAGCTTTTAGGGCTCAGGAGCTAAAACACAATTTAGGCCAAGATATTATCTTTATCTTAACAGAAACCCATGCCTAGTGACCCTTAGTTAAGGCATGGCCACTGTTTCTGGCTGCCAAAGGGTGTAACTGACTGGTAAGGGAAAAGACTGAGGTTTACAGGGCATGCTGTGAAGAAACTGATTTGAGTGCTGAGGCTACATGTTAAATCAAAATCATACATTAAACCAGACCCCTTGGTTTTAGTTGGTGGTTTGCTTTTTGGGCTGAAAACCATCTTAATAATGCATGTTACTAGGTTATCTTGGCATGCAGCAGTGGACACTATACATCTTGTGACTCTTACTCATTATATGTTGTTATTATTTCTGCTATCTTGGTTATTTATTTTTCCTACCGTCTAATAGGCCCAAGGCTAAGCAATTTCTGTAATGGTTAACAGGATGCTGCATGACTTCCTTCTTATGGCTGTTAGTCTAAACTAGCATACAAAACTTTTTTCTTTTAAATAAATTCATTTTCTAAGGGGTCTTAACTCCTCATATTCATCTCTTAGTTCTAGACATTGAATTTTAGATCCTCTGAAATATCTAGGTTGGGGATATCCAAGAAATAATTAAAAGCCAAGAGATAATTAAAAGGGCATAGTATTTTGTGACCACTCAGTAAACACGAAACAACTAAAAGACTAATGCTGTCAGCTTACATTTTAAGAACTCTAATAATTCCTGTAGAAACCTGTTATAAATAGGAAAACAAAAAAAAAAATGTTTTTAAATCTGTCTCATGCTGTGAACAAACTACTGTTTTCAAGTTTCAACACTATCAAAGCAAAGAATGTTTTCTCAATTAACAAGGCACTTGCAGATCAGGTGAAAGCTGGCTTCCTGTGAAGAAAGAATTTGCCTTGAAAATTTCATTATGGCTTCTTTCCACCATATGGTGTCAAATGAGACATTCCTTTCTCTTTTATCCAAGGATTTTAATTGACTTCTGAAATAACAATTAATTGAAGTTAAATTCGCATGTGTGTACACATATACATAATTTACACGCGTGTAGATATACACACATATAAGTGCACATTTTATATAAGAACTCTGAATTTACTGCATCTTAGAACTCAAAGGACAAACAGTACCAACTTTCAAATCTGGCTATTTTGTGTTGACTAATATCTTTCAAAGAAACATTTCTTAAAACCTGCAAAAAACACAAAACTCATTTTTTTTTTTTGTTCTGAGTGATGAGCCAGTCATTTCCTTTCATGTACTAAATAGCAAAGATCATCAATATTATATTGCATATGTACCTCATCCTGCCTCATGATTAAATGTCTAAAAAGTAATCACAAACTTCAAAAAGCCATTTCCTGTGAACTATGAAATTGCACGTCATTTAGAGTTGTGGCCTCTATACCTTTGCAAATGGCCGTGTCTCTTTGCCTTACTTTTGTTTATATTTTTACATTCCACTGAGGTAGTCAGAACTAATACCATTATATCTTACAAATAGTAATACAAACTCAGAGTACTCGAATTACTTGTCAAGGTCATATAAAAAGAGAAATCTGGTCTTCCACGCAGATAATGTTCTTTCAGGTTCTAACCTATTTGAAATGTCATGCTTTTCCTCTCCAAGTTGCCTTCACTAGTTTTAAAAATGCAAGAGTAGAGGAATATGTTTTCTAACTACACTTACATTTTTTAAAAGAGGTAAAGATAATATTTTTATTATAATTTATGCAACTTTTATTTTAAATTTTACATTAAAGCAAGTTTCTATATAGAAGTGTATAAAAAAGAGAAAGCTCCTTTTGAGAGTGGTGGACTCTTAATCCATGGGAATGCTGCTACTTGGTACCCTATTACCCCATTCTTTTTCTTAAAAACCTGTACACTTCCTTTCTGCACTGTCCTTACAAATAGACATTTTAGTAAGTAGGGCATGCATATCCTTGACCAGATTAAGAGGTGTCACAGTACTCTGTAGCACAAAGAAACATTATCACTGAATATGCAGATTTAATCTTATTTGGATTTATTTAGAATGGCTGTTCCTTAAACTGGAACATTTTAAAAATGCACATTTCCTGTCCACTTATTCTGATTTAGTAGGCCTCAAGTGAGCCTAGAAACCTGCATTTTGATTTCAGTGTACTTGAGAAGCTCTAGGAAAGATGAGGGTGTTTTCTTTGTATTGGAGGATACAAAGTAGCAAAACGAATGAAATACACAGATAAAGTCTATTTAATCAGTTTGCATGCACCTTGCTCCCTACCTGTCTTTATAGGAAGCTAATAACAAGCAGCAAAATCAGGTGGCTTTAGTTTCAGTTCTCTCTGCTCTTGCACACCAGCTGTGGCAGCATTAATAAGCATCAAAGCCATCCAAAGGTGAGGCTTTAGGAGAATAAAAGACTTGCAGGATCTGAATAATTCGTTGTACTGGTGATACCTGGATCAATAAACCTTTTGGGTACAAAGGTCTCATAATAAAATTGCTAAAATAAGGAGTAACTTTCCAATGCAGTGGAAACACTTCTCTTAAGCCGTTCTTAGATGTGCTTGCATAGTACATATACATATCACCATCAAGGTTTTCTGAATGTCCATCTCTGATTAGCAAGACTTGATGGAGTAAATTTATATAGTTGCTTGTCTTAGTAATTCCCTGCTTTACTCCATTTTTTCTTCACACTCCCTCAGTGGTGACCTTGGTCTTTCCCTATCCATGAATTAATATCTTCTGACCTGCTACTTTCAATCAGATTGGGTAAGAGTTAGTGATTGGTCATTGGTATGTGCTGACTGATCAGCTCATACATTAGCAGTAATAATAATCCTACTAGCATTGTTGACTGCTTATAACTTGTGAAGCACATATTGTCTTCATCCTCATGTCAACCCTATACAGTTGGTAATGCAGTTATAACAATTCTATACATACTTACCTACTCTTATGGCCCCCATTTTACAAATAGGAAAATTTAGGTTTAGAAAAATTAAATAGCTTGTTCATGTTAACATAGTTAACAATCAGCAGAGTTCTCAAGTTCAGACAGCATTATTTTAGAGCCTGAGCTTCTAATCACTATAGCAAGCCACCAGGTAGTAGAACGTTAAGCCTTTAGTCTTTATATGTAAATAGAGGATGTCTTCCTGGTAAAGACCTTTTTGTATTTGTTAGAAAAAGGATGGTCCTATGTCTCATAGCTTGATAGGCTCTTGCTTTTCTGATGGGTAGTGTCTAGTGATTTATTCTTGAGAAATTAACAGAATAGAGAAGAACAAGTATCCTATTGTCACTGCCTTCTTCCAGAAGATACCTGCCAGGAAGCTGTCTTCTCTCCCAGTCCACAGTTCCCAACCTTGAACTCTCATCATATCCCCCTTACCTCTTGTGCACTAGGTGTTTTGGAGCCATATGTCCTATTTTCTATCCCTCAACTTAATTTTATAAACTTCATTTTATCCAGAAAGTACATTTGTTATTCATTTGCCCTGATTTTATAGAAAGCCTAACTTACACTTTATTAGAATTCTAAGAAAGCCCTGGAAGGGTAAGAAGCAATTGTGAGGAGGCTTTGAATAGAGAAAAATGCTATTAAGGTCGAATGGATGATTGTACATTGGGCCAGTTCCAGTGAGAAGGGGGCTGGAGGAGAGCTACATCTGATGGCCATGGAAGGTGGTGTGCTCCATTAGGCATTTAATTTGTCATGATTATCCCATGGGTGGCAAGGCAATTCTTAAGGGAAGATTATCTGTACATATTAGAACACTTATATTCTAACTTATCAGAATGTATTCTTAAAACTAGACACAGTTTTAATAAAGATATTATTGCATGTTTGTTATTAGTGCTATAAGAATATGCTAAATTACTTATTATATCTGTAAGGTAATGTCTATAATTTTAATTTATGTAGAAGTGGATAATATTTCACTAAAGGTGAAAATTATCTGCCTTCAGTTTAAAAATTTATGGAACACTTCTTGATATTTGTTACCCTTAAATGAGGTATTATATTAAAAATGGTTTCCGCTGTGTGTGGCGCATAATAGAAGGCTAATAGATATTAGAAATTGTCCCTTTCTCTATACTTTCTAGCCATCTGCAAGAAGCTCATTTAATCACTGAGTATTTCAAAATGTCAGCAGAGTATAACTTCTTGAAGGAGCTTTTAGAGGGTGTTCTAATAGACTTTTCTTGAAAAGTCTCTTTTTCCTATAAACATAACTAGACATGAACGCAGCTGCCATGGACTTTCTGTATATTCATAACCATATGGTACAAAAGAAGTTAGTCCGAATATATTCTGTGTATTCACACATTGAATCCTTTCTGTAAATGACTGAGTGCACAATTACCCAACTAATGCCTTGTGAATCCCTGAATTTATAATGCTATCATCGGTTTTTTTTTTATAATAATGTATAATATAAAGTTTAGTAATATATATACGTTTAAATTATCAGAAATCTATACCCACGTGTATCCTAACTCTCTGGATTTAATTTTATGTTAACATATACTTAATAAAATAAAGCCTTGACATATCTTTATAAATGTTTATCATAATTCGCCCAACACATTTTTCCCCTGATAATTACCACCTTTGATTTAGTACTCTAGAATATCTCAAATGATGCTAACAACGATCCCTAGGAAAGCTAAGTAGCAGAAATAATTCAGCCGCCACTATCCTGTACTGTGAAAGGGAATGTCATCGTGGCTTCTAACTTCTGACATTAACAATGTGAGATCAGGATAGCTCCAAAAAGAACATATTGCCTGAAAAATAAAATTGACAAGATGTCATGGTTCATGTATTTTCTATTGGCAAAACTTGACTCTAGAAGTTCACTGGGGCTTTTAAAAGCTTGGCAGATCTACTGGAGGTGGGAACTATATGGAGAATCATTTTTAAAGCAGGGTTTGAGTTACATATATGCTATATAGTACATACTCTACAAGGCCTCAAAGTGCATTTCACACCCAAGAATTATTTCCTGGTTTAATAAATTAAATGTTGATATAACAATTATAAAGAAAGTTATTTAGATAGATAACCGTGTAGGACAGACTGAAAAGTCAAAAGTAGTTAATGTTTTATCCCATTTTGATCGAAAGTGATAGATATTTATCCAAAGGACTTGAAAATAGCAAAGAAGATGATGGGTTGAAATGAAGATAATAACTGTGAAGCTGATTTTCATATTCATAGTTATTGTAAAAGAAAAAAAATCTAGTGGGCTATTTGAAATTTAATGAACTATCAAACACCTCTGCCAGTGAAATCACATATTAATCCTGTTGTATATCAAAGTCCCATCATATATATGAAACACGTTTATTTTACCTTGTCAACAGTGAATCATTCAGTCAACTGATTATTTCTTTATGCTGCTGCTGAAGAACTTGTAGCCTAGTTTATGATTTATCTCTAGCAAAATTTATAGGATTACATGGCTTTTGACTACAAACCTATTTCTACTCTATATTCTGGCTTTATTTTTCTTGTGCTTCATTTTTCTAATTTTATCTTCTATTTATGAATTTTTTTGTAAGCAGAATTTATATTTATTAAAAGAGAAAATGAAGAGAATATAACTTAGGCAAATAGGAATTTGACATCTTGAAGTTAAACTATGGATGTTAACTTATAAATCAGTTTAGAATCCCAAACTCACTACAAAAAGAAATAATTCTAGAAAAGGGTCATTGAACTGCTGATCTATTGATCTGATGTTACTTTACTTATTTCTATTTTTTTTATGTTTCAATTACAGTTGGCATACATATTTTATGACTCCTTGTAAACCATTTTAAATCATTTTACTACATAGTGGAATATGTATATATATACAGTTCCATAGAAGGAACTATGCCTGGGTTTGGGTTTCTGGGAATTCAAGATCAGTCATCAGCAAAACCCCCTTTATCCTCCACCTCTCCTCTGAACTTTGCTTCTCGCTCCAAAGAAAACTGGCTGTCTTCTGAGGACACTTAATCTTCTGTTGCCTTTCCTACCCTCGAACGTTTTTCACAAGTGGTGTATATTTCCTCTGTACAACTCACCCCAGAACACCTGGCCTGGCAGGTGAATTTACTGTCCTTTCTCCTTAAAATCCCCAAGCCTTGAGTCTTGTGTTATCAAACTGTGCCACTCTCCCTCTCCTAATTGAAGTCATCTACATCCCCAGGTCACTCCTTCATTCCTTCAGTACTTTTGCTTCTGTTTTATTGTCATTTTACCCAAAATAATTACATACAAGGAAGAATACTATAATATACAGAATGGTCATTATAAGAACACATGCTCTTGTGAGGTAGTGATCTCCCTGTGAATAAATCTTCTCAAGCAAATAGACACAGCATGCCAAATCTTTGGATAAGGCCTATGACTGAGTCACCTATTAAGTGCAGATGTGCTATTCTAAGCTACCACTGGACTTATCGGTGTACAATTCTATTCATACAGAAAATTATAACCAATAGGTTAAATACTTTGTCCCCAAATCGATACGTCTATCTATCGATATATTAAACTTGGGACATATAAATTAGAGACATTGAGATCATTTACATATTTCCTGAATGCTATGCCTTGACCTTCATAAACTGGATTATTTAACAGGGCAAATTTCAGACTCTAACCGGTTTATAGTGACTGAACCAGTGTGCTTCTCTGATTACCTCAGACTAACTTGTACCATGTGGTTGACCAGCTGCACAACCTCATTGATGATATCACCACACACCTACATAGTACACTTAGACCGCTTACTGTAACTGCAGCTATGATTATAGTAACTTATCTAATTATTTACTTTATTAAATTTAGAAAAGAAGTTTCTGGAAATTATCAAATGCAACATACTTAGCACCTAATAAAGTTTTAGTGCAATGTTTCCTACAAATTTTAATCTCTAAAATTGATAAATAATACCCTATTTATTCACTTCTTTCCTTTTGTCTTTTGTCTTTTTGTAAACTACAGTGTCATGGATATATTTGCTAATATACATATATATTTCATAGCCTTTTTTAATTTCAGATTTCTACTTAACAAAATTCCTGCAGTTGTAATGGGACATTGAAATCATTGAGGAACTATTGTGACACTCTTTCCTTTTCACTTGCATTTATATAATTTCAGATAAAAAACAGAACTGATTGATTATAGTTGTTTTCTATAACATCTGGATCATATACTATGGAACGATTTATTTCAAGGAGACTCCTTGGCTTTTATTATAATATAGTTTTAGTTCTCCCACTTGATTAAGAGAGACACATCTATTAAATACTAATTTATTAAATACCAAGTACTAACCTGTATTGTCTTATTATCTCAAGCAATCTTCAGAATATCTAAATAGAAGTATCACTACCACTTTTTATAAAGAGTAGTGGATTTGGGATATATAGTAGATTGACAAAAAAAACAACTTAGTAACAGCAGAGCCAGTATTCAAATCTTAATCTCCATGAGTTCATAGATTCTTCTGAAGCACTATATAACTATGCAAAATAAAGTTTGACCTCCTCATTCAATAAATAGCCAATCTTTGATGACAATAAGGATTAACAAAAATAAAACCCTTGACTTCAGCGTTTACATGAGGATTTGTATTTTATACATCGTGTGTACAGGAAGTTGGTAAATTTGCTATCCCAATAACAAACCAAAAATTCAGTCAAAGTAGAGAAGAACCAACCACTACCTAAACTTATTCCTTCTCCCAGGAAGTATTTTTACAGCAGGAAGTCAAAGTACTCTGAGGAGCGGCTAGCAAGATTGTTGAGAGAGTCAGAAAAAGTTACTTGCCCTTCACCTGTCATTTTTTCCTTATCATTCACCCACTTTGCATTCCTTCCTGCAGGGCTGCTGGCAGGATTTCCACAGACATAGCTTGGCAGATGGGATTCTAGTGACTGAGGCCCCTCCAGTTCCAATGAGATGTCATCAAAGACTTAAAAAAGGCCCTTCACCAAGCTGACTGCTATATGAAATGCTATCTGACCTTCAGATAAAAAATTAATCATGTTAAAATGACAGTAACTCTGAGAGTCTCTGATAAAATTTCATTATGGAGTATATTGGGGCTTTATAGAGTGAGGCTCCCTGGGTTTGTATGAATGTTTCAACTTGGATATTCAATAACAGAATGTACATTTTTGGAGCAAAGACAGAATGCCATTTGTTTCCTAATTTTTACCTATAGCAGCATCCATAATTTCTGTGGACATACTGTGATTTCAATATTTATGCTAGATTAGCCCTGAAATGAAAGCAGATAAGTCTCATGATTCCAAAGCTATCATGTCCTTGCCCATACTTCACTTATTTGTTCATTTTAATGCCATTTATCGCTTTTAAATGAAAACAAATTAATCTCAGGATTGAGTCAGTATATGCACTTTATATTAAGCCTGATGGGCAAGGAATTGAAATAGCAAATCACAAAATGCTTAAATTAAAACTAGGTTAAAAAATAAGTAGCTTACTGTAAACTTTAGTCATATTAATAATGACAGGTATGTACGGTAAGAGTTCATCTCAAATACCAGCTCTACATTCTGAAAATAACAAATTTAAGTATTTGAGATATTAAATATATCATGGGAAATGGAAATGTATATAATTATTTTTTAGAAAAGGAATGTACTGTAATATAATTCTGTATATGTAAAGGGAAGTTTTTATATAATTTAGAATCATAATAATCTGGTTATTAAATTTTTGACATAGTCTAGTAAAAACATACAGGTTAATGTTAATACCAGGATTAGAATTTTCAAAGGGCAGCTGAAAAATACTCTCAAAAGCTATCCAGGAATATGTGAGGATTGATTTTTTTAAAGGCCAAGGAAAATCAAATAAAATCAGCATATAGTAGGGTTCAAACAAAACCAGTTAAGAATTATGGTGAAGACAAAGTGGTGCTAATTAGTGATAAATGTCTTCAAGTATTGAAAAAAATAAATAAAGTTGTCTTTAAAAAGAAAAAAAGCATGGACTTTAAAATATAAATTGTTAAACTGAAGTTAGAAGTATATACGAGATTGCCCTAATTGTAACAAGAGCATGAAGAAGAGTTGTGATAACGGAAGCAGAATAGTTGCTTACTTTTACTAACGGAGAAAGGAGAGTTAGGCTATTAGCTATGAAATAAAACAGCATATGTGCTCACTTCAGCATCTGATTGCAAGGCAGACTCCTTAATGTAGACAGACTTGATTGATTATGCAAAAACACAGTGATTCACTCCTTGCTCTGCTCCACTGTAGGAATTGCCGGGACCTTGCCACTACCGGATGCTTGATGCTTCTGTATTTCCCCATCTGTCACTTAATTAGCCAGAGAGTCACCAGCTTCCCAGTAGAATTATTTAAGCCCTATTAATAGAATTATGCTGAATCTATAAAATAAGACAGAAAGAAAAAAAAAAAAAAAGCCCTGACCCTTGTTGAAAATAATCAGTCACAAACCCTGCTTTTCTAACATTACTCCAGGATCTAGAACCAAATAATCAAAACTAAACATCGTTTAGGAGCATTTTTTGAATAAAAGTAAATGTTTATTGAATGCCTACTATTTGTCAAACACTCTACCCACACAACTTTTGCTCATAACCCACTTATAAGTATAGGAATATTTATCTACATTTTATAAAAGAAGAAACTGGTACTCAGAGGTGTTAAGTTTCACCAGAGCCCGAATTCAAGCCCTATGTTCATGTGACTCTACCTTTGGCATGGTTGCACCAAGCTGCTTCCAGAGAGATCTTTGACTTTTCTTTTCATCACTGTACCCAAATATGTGGAACAGTGCCTAGCACATAGTAGACTTTCAGTAAACAGCTGTTGAATAAAAGAAGGCCTGCTCTGGAGCAGAGCCTCCTCTCACTTGTGCCTCTGGGGGCACCTGATGGAAATGGATAGAACAGCACATTCATAGTTACTGACATACGCTTGTCTCGGTTTGTTCCAGATCTCAGGTTTTTGTTTTTTGATTTTTGATTTTTGTTTTCTTTGACTTTCCTTGTCTGTGTTTGAATCTTTAAATCTAGGAGATAAAACCCCAGGGATCGAATCCAGTCTTCTTTGCTTGCACCGTCATAGCCCACTAATGAAAGTTCTGCATGCTGCAATACTTCACAGAATTATCAGGCCATATTAATCATTGACAGAAAGTCTGTTAAAGAAATAAATAAGTTTCATTCATACTCATTTTTCACTCAGAAAATCTATGCACAGCCTAGCGAGATCTGAAAAGTAGATTTTTCTCCCTTTCTAAAGAAATGAGGAGAGCAATTTGAGTAGTAAAGTCTCTTAATGTGATTATTCACACTGATATTCAAGTGTGAAGGAGAAGTTCAGCTCGCAGCTAAAGATGCAATCTTCTCCAAAATGGCTTATGATTTCAAACAAATAATGATCACTTACAGCCAGAAAACTCCACTATGGGAATTATTGTTTATTTGGAAGCTTTTTTTGTTGTTACAGTCTATCTAAATTGTACTCAAATAATGAGTCTCTAGGTGGAGTGGAATGAAATAACCTATTAGAAAAAAAAACAGGCACCCTCTCTGGTCATTGAAGATAAGGTGTAGCCTATAAATGCATTAATAGGTCAGAGATTTGGGTCTGTTTTGTTCACTGCTGTATCCCTTGTCTAGAATAATACCTGACACAGATGATGCACAAATATGGAGATAATAATGATAGTTATTGATTATTATGATGATAATAATTAATAATACAGTGTCTCAGAAGAGAACTACTAGGAATGCTATACCTGAATTAGGAAGACACCAGAGCTTTTAAATAATGTTCTCTTCATAAGGGAGAAAAAAGAGATAAGGGGAGATAAGAGGGTTCTTGATATATTAGGGACTTCTTCAGATAAATATATTCTTTTTGGACAGAGTTCAGGAACACAAGCAGATTTGAGACAATCACTTTGTCAAAGTTTAAACCTGAATTAGAACAATAGCAGTATATTGCATTGCCAAAAGCTTAAGTTCCATTAAAAATTAAGAATAAGATATGGATACTTATTATCTCTATTATTCATCATTATTTTGTAACTAATACAGTAAGCAAAGAAAAATGAAACAATTGGTCACAGAATTAAAAAAAAAGAAAATGTATTTCACTTTTGATAATTATAATCCAGTAGACTCAAAGTTAAAAAAAAGAAAACACAAAAACTACTAGACTTAATAAGAGAATATGGTAAATATTCTCTCATTAAGGTAATATAGAGTAAATATTTTCTCTAGAGCAATAACTTGTTATATAGAATAAGAACATCTTATTTACCAAAACTATAAAGCACCTAGGAATATATTTATCAAAAAATAGTACTTGGCCTTTCCGAAAAACAATATAAATACTTATTGATGAGGTATCCACAAATAGGCATATTGTGTATAGATATTTTAAAAATCTCACTTGTCTCAAGTTTTGATTAAATTGCAGTGAGAATTAAGAAGAATATATGTTTTAAAGTGCCAATAAAATGTTTAGAAAAAAGTACACCTGCATGTGTCTTGGTAAGGATTCTAGCTGCCTCGAGCCAAAATTCAAATAATAGTAGTTTAAGACAGATTTTTTTCTTGTTTGCTTCACAGTCTATTGCAAGTGGGTTAGCTCTTTTTATTTCATTGTTGTGACTGTTATTTTATTATAATTTCTAGCATGAATTCAGGGATATTTACTCTGTGCCAGTCGCTGCTTAGATTTTCTCATTTGATTCTCACAAAAACACTCTGAGCTTATCTCCATTTTATGAATGAGGAAACTGAGGCTTTGAGAGGTTCAGTAAACAAATGGTATTTGGAAATTCAGGTTACCTAACTGTAAAGCCAATCCCTTAGATTTTAGGCATATCTCATAGTAGAGAAAATGTACAACATAAATCTTAATTAGCCAAATGCATATGGCATAAATAAGTATTATATATCCAGTACACTATATTATCTTTCATTCTATTTCTGCTTTATTTAAGGTAGCAAAAGTAAAGAATATGTATCAGAAAATTAGGAGGACTGAATTCCCAGCCCTACCTCTGCTACTAAGAAGCTTTGTGACCTTGAGAAGTCACTTCACCTTCCTGGTCCTCAGATCTATAAAATAACGGGGTTAGAATGAGAATGTCTCCACAGTCCACAGTCTTGTGGTTCTCCATGAGAAAATGGATTGTGAAGCCTGTCTAGCTCCAAAGCCCATGCTGGTTTTCTGTATAAGTTGAAGTTTGTTTATTTTTGTAATACTTCTATTTATAATAACGCGAATGAATGCCCTGTCTTTCATTCCACCTGTCTCATTCCTAAGATGTGAAGAAAGTTTGACTGTGTGAGGAGCCCCTGGGATAAGGACAAGAACTTGCTGCCTTTTATTGTGACTGTGTGAGTCAAAGCTCTATTTGAGAGACCTTGCACAGTGGGCAATGAGCACAGTTTCTTGTTTATAGTAAGTAGGTTTGTTTTGGCTTAAACTTTAAAAGTCTTATTTTAAAAGTGAGAGCTTATTAAAATAATATACTCCATATCCATGGAAAATAAGAACAGATGTAATTTAATACAAAATTACTATAATAAAATGAGAAACCTAAATACCAAATCAAATATAAAATGTAGAATTCTTAATACTGAGCCCAAGATTTTTTTATTATAAATCTTTATCAAAATTTCCTGGCCCTCCTTTAAAGGATAACTTTTAGAGTATTTATTTTAAAATTTAAAGTACAAATTTTATTTTTGATGGATCTACTTTTTTTTTTCAAGATTATGGTTTTGACAATTAAGTAATAGGTTTAAATTTGATTGATTTTGACCCTTCTTTAGCAATTGACTGTTACAATGTGCTTTTTAAAAATGATTTTTCCTGTATTGCTTGGCACTGTGGTATCACAAGTCAGCCAAATAAAGACTATAAAATTAAATTGGCTTACTCTTATATGGCTTATCTATTGGGTGCAGTTGAGTAGCTAGAAGGTTTAAATACTTTTTTAAACATATGCAGTCAAATTAATGCCAAGAAAATTAACCCTATCCTGTTTAAGGCTCTGCAGCCTTGGTTACAAAGATAGGGACATATCTTTTTATTTACATATTTTTAAATTTATATTTTATTTATTTTTCTATAATTAAAATATCTAGTGGTCATTATGCTACCAATAGTTATTTAACCTTGATGTTAGTTAAAGCTTTTATGTTGTAAAAAGTAGAAATTATTTTCCCTTAATATTTTAAAATAATTATATAGCAAACATGTACATAAATTGCAATATTTTGAATTTGATATAAATAAAACATTTCATTTATTTCTGTTATAAGTTAGCTTCATATGTTAAATAGTGTCAAACTTCATAGCATTTAGGCTTAGTAACTCTTTAGTTAATTATTTTAGTGATTATTAATCTGGCATTAAAAAATAACATTCTGCATTATTCAGAGAGTGATTCTAAAAGCATTTGAGGAAGCAAACAAAGTAAATAATATAAATGCCCATATGATGTCCAACACTGCTCTCTACTGGCAAAGAAGCAAGTCATAAAACAAACTTGACTTAAAAGTGAAAAAAAGTCAATTTCAAATAATATGCGAAAATGAAGGTGGAATCTTCAAACTTTCACTCATTTTTTTTGCAAAATGCTTATTGTAGACATTATTTACTACAATGAAAGAAATAAAATAAATGAATACAGACATCACTTGAGATTTGTTTTTAAAAGTTGGTATTATTTTAATTAATTGAAAAAAATTATGGGAATTGTGGAAAATATTAAGCCAAAAATGAAATATCTTAATAGAATTTTAGTTAAAAAGTCTCTAAGTATTTTGTATAGAATAATGAGTTGGATGACATTTTTATGTTTTTCATTTCAACAGACTGCAGCCTCTTATATACCTACTGTGGGTATATCTGCTATGTTTTCAATTGCATTGAGTGGAGAGATGCATATGTTGGAATATTTGTATGACTATATAATTAGCTTTTTGTAGTATCAGAAATTTGCTCTATAATTGTCCATGTCTTTATAGAAGATTTTTTTTCAATTTTATTTATTTATTTATTTGTTTGTTTGTTTGTTTGTTTGTTTATTTTACTTTTAGGCGAGGCGACCCTTGGTTGACTCACAGATTGCAAAGACCTCGTCAGCTTACAATCCCTTATTTTTTATTTTTTACACCTACAGCGCATGGTCTTCCTAGGTGGTATCTCATCCAAGTACTAACCAGATCCAACCGTCCTTAGCTTCAGAGATGAGACAGGATTGGGCTTGTTTAGGGTAGCATGGCCATAGACAATATAGAAGATTTTTAAAAGATATTTTGTAGTTTGTATAACCTGTGGAAAATATTTGCCATGTTGTCAGACCTTTTAATACGTAGACTAATAATACACAAAATATTTTTAAATTGTTATCATCTTACTTTTCGTAGTCTAACATATTCTAAATGTCCCTTTTGTGCTTTTTATCATTCTTGTCCATATTGCTTAGGAGTCATATTCAGTGTTTTAATCTTAACCCTTTTTATAACTCAACTAGTAGTCAAAATTAAAAATATATATACACATATGTATACACACAATAACATCCAATAAATCAATCATATACAATAATTAAAGAGTAATTTTCTTTGTTTTCAGAAGTTTGCCTAATTCTTACTTTTTTTGTAACATGAATTTGAAAGATAGCAAACAATATTTTCAATGATATTTACCTCTTGGTCGTGAGATAAAAGTCAATGTTTATTTTTATTGATACACTTTTATGTAGTTTTAAAATTTCCTATAGGGAACATACATTACTATTAAAGTACAAATATTTATTCATAATGTTAGGTAGCCAGTCAGACATGAGCGACAGGGGAACAAGCAGGGACACAGCCTAGAGACCATCCAAAGAACACCCTATTGGTAGGACTGGATGGCCATAAGCTATGGCTTATTTAATCTGGCCACAGATGACTGCATCCTAATACTTCATGAGCCAATCACCTAGGAATCCCTTTGGAACCACTTATCAGGTCCCAAATATAAGCAGACCTTCCCACTTCTGCCTTGTTACAGCTCTCTTTGCTGAAAACCTGCTCCTTACTTGAGGCATACTCTGTCTTATCTCTTTACCTCCCAAATTCCACAGGGCTGCAGCCTACCTTAGCATGGACCATCTCCATCTAAACTGTACTTTTAATAAAACTTACTTTTTCTAAATCTCACCAACCTATAGTTCTTTGCTACATTGGCGGGGAAGAACTGAGGGACAACACACAACACCACTGTCCTCTTCCTCCCCCATGCCACTGGGGCAAGTGAATTTCACATCACCCTAGTGGTAACAAGTAAACTGAAAAATTTTGTTGCAGAGTTTCAAAGCATTTTGCACAATTGTACTTAGGGAAAGCCTAATGCCTGATCATTAGACAAGAAAAAATATGTGCTGAATTGAGTGTCATCGTTTTCGGTCTATGAAGAAAAATAATTGATAACATTTTGACTACTTAAAGTAATAAAAAATGGCACCAACTGTTACCACTTGCCACAGAAAACATAACTTTTTCGTTTGCTCTTTGCCACACTGAAGAATAACACTGAATGAATCTACATGTATAAATCAAAAACAGTCTGATATATGATACTCTCTTCTCATCATTATTTTTTTTCTGCCACATAGAGGAGCTAAGACATTAAAGTTACTAAAATATAAAGGCAATTATTTTTACTTAGTTTAAAATGTTAATTATACCAATGTTCCATTTTCTTAGAGAATATAAAAAATAAAATGTAAATACCCAACAGAACAGAAACATTTTGAGATTCACTTTTTTTCATTCAACTTAATTCTCTTGAGATCCACCGAGTTGTTGTATGTATCAAGAATTCATTCATTTTTATTGCTGAGTAATATTCCTAGTACAGATATTTGTATAATCAGTCACTCACCAACCAGTAAGAGCATGGGAAATCAGGACAGACAAAGGATAGAAATCAACAGTACAGTGTCAGGTGGAGCCCCAGCCTCAGCCTGATTCCTAAGGAAGCTAACATTACACCTTAGAGTTTACCCCAGCTCCAAGCAAAGGGACCAGGTCTTTGTATTTCCACACCAGCCATTGGCTAAAGAATGTGGGAGAAACAAAAACTCCCAGGTGCTTCCAGCTTTTAGTGATGGCAACATGACCTCATTGCCCAGGGAGAGTCCTCTGAAGGTCCTGAGTGTGAGCCATTACCAGCAAAGCATGCGGAAGCTAGTGGATGGGCCTCAGCGCTAGTAAAATGGATCCAAGGAGAGCTGAGTAGGCACCAACAGTACCCACAAAATTCTAGTGTCTTCCCTAATCATTAAATAAAGGAATGGCAATCCCTCATACTTATAAAACACTTTGCATTTTACAGAGGGTTTTTTTATTTCATTTCATTGTAATTGACCTTCAGAACAATTTTGTAATGAGAAAAGAGAAGTATTATTCTTACTTTTCAAGAGTCGAATAAAGCAGAGATTAAGTGACTTTTCTGACCTCTTCATATTCTAAGCCTGGAATTTATTCTCGCATGCTGCATCATATTTAAGAGTTTTATAAATATTTTATGTAGACATATGGAAAGCATGTAAATATGATTTATTTAATCTAAGAATCATGATGACTTTTATTAAAAATTCAGGAAATATTATAAAGAATAATCTACTTGTTTGTTTGAAAACTATTTCCATTTAGGTCATCTAACGTTACATAGAAAAATTGAGTTAAGTGGCAAGTTCCTTATTAGTTATATATACAGATTCATTCCCACCATTATTCAAGGCTTCTCTCTGTGTTTTATTACTCAGATGGTTTAATTAAAGCCAATGCGAAAGAAATATATTAAAAGGTTCCTGGAGCACAGCAAGAGGTTGATTCATTTAGAATGTTCTTGGAGTTTTTCCATAATATTCCCATATGGTCCTATTTACATATAATACTTACGACTCATGACATTTCTGCCAAAGTATGACTATTCTTCCCATAAATATTTCCAGTAACTCTTACAGTCTGTTATTGACATATCAGACACTTCCTTCTTCTAGTTCAAGAATCACTTACTAATAAAGAGCCTACCTTTGCCTCCCTGTTCCTGTCAGCGCTAGACCACCCACTCATGTGGAATCTCTCAATGATAAATTCAAAGATGCTGAGGATGGGAATTTACCCCATGGATTTACTCAGAACTGAATAGTTCCAATTGTGTTAACCCCTCTTTTGTCACTTGAACTCTTTATCCTTTATGATCTAAAACAGTGCTTTTCAAACCTGGTGGCACATTTAAGATCACCTTTGGAGCTTGAAAATACACAGATGCCCTGGCATTGCCCCAGACCAATTAAATCAGACTCCTAGGCACTGGTCTAAGTTTGAAACTCCTATGTGATTCTATCATAGAGCAGTCAAGATTGAATACATGGATCTGAAACAGAAGAAATGTGACGGTTCTATTGGTGTCAGAATAGATTTGGCTATCTCCCACATTTTAGCTTCAGGTTTTCAATTCCTCTTAAGCTAAGAATTTCTCTATTGATTTGGGTCTTTTTGCAGGCCTAGTCAACCAACTTGAGTCATACTGAGCAAACCAAGTGCCTATGATATTGTATCTAGGCCCTAGTAGCAGCGAGCGATTTGATATAGTTTGAACATATTAGGAAAAAGAACTATTGTAGCTTATAGAATCTGAGAAGTAAAACTTTTTTCTTTTTTTTTTTTTTTTTTGGCGTTAATGCTTCTGAGCTTCATTTTCTCTCCATCATGAGCTCATCAGAACAGAGATCATCAGTAACCTCCTGTATTTTCAGCTCATCTTTTGTATCTTCCTTCCACTATCTTCTTGATCTGTTACTATTTTCTAACTCTGTTCCTTAGACTTTAGTACAAAGAATCACCTGTGATGCTTTTAGAAATAGATTTTCTAGCCCTACCCTTAAAGATGCTGATTTATTTGACCATGGAGTCTGCATTATTATAATTTAACCTGCTCCTTGTGTAAGTTCTCATGCAGTTAATACAGAGAGCTTATTTTGAAAAGCAAGACTCTAATTTCTTTCATTTTTATTGTTATTTTTTTTCAAGAATGAAAGGAATAAAATGCGATTTGAAAAGATACCATGACATTACTGGTTTTTTTTGTTGTTGTTCTCTTCCATTCTATGAGCTAATACAGAAAAAAAACTGTATTTAATCATTTGGTGTAAAGTGTACACACACATATCTATAAATATAAAAGGTGATTAATTAATTATGACTCATTTTGGGATAATTAGTAGTATGTGACAAAAGTCTTTGGAAAATTAAATACACTTAATGAATTTAATAATTTTCTATTTGTATAGAAATAATTTTATGGAATAAAATACTCATATTTCAACTCTAATTCGTCTTGAACATTTTACGATATTGGACTTCTGTTTAGGAGGAATGTCTCTCCAGGATAGAGATTTTACTACAATATGTTAATTATTATGATTTATTTGTTATTTTTTTATTTTTTATTTTTTGGTGGAGGATAGGTCACATTTTAACTAAAAACCTTCAGGGATATTTGAAAAATTAGTAAAAATTATAGGTCATGTATGTTTTATTTTTAATGTAGCTTAGCTTACAGCTTTGGTGGATGGTATGTATTGGATATTTTTTAAAGTTTATCTTTTAAAGTTTTATGTGCTAATGAGTGTTATAATTGGAAAACAGAAAAATGTTGGTTATAAAGTATATTAAACCATATTAATATCTTAAATATACCATTGAAATTTAAGTAAAGTAGCAAAAGCATTTATATGCTTTAAATTTACAGATAACATTTAAAAAATTTTAAATATGTTTTAAATATTAAAATTTGAGGTCAACTTTATTCTTTTGAGCCCAATGATAAAACGTTTTTTCTTTTCAGTTAGAGTTTTCTTTCCAGTAAAAATTTGCAAGTAAAATATTTAGGAAAATGTGTTTTTAAAAAATCTTTGATTAATAATTGTATGCGATTGAATATATGTGGACATTTTTATATAACCTAAAATAATATAAATTAATAACCTGTATTTAATTAGGATTCAGATTTGTATTACCAACATCATTCTGTTATGTGGTGTTATACTTCAAAATGATATAATGATATATGATGTAGTAAAGCCTACATTGTGTCTCACAAATGACCATTTTCAGTTTCTTGGCAGTACGGAAGTGGAGCAGCCCAAAGGAACAGAAGTTGTGAGGGATGCTGTAAGGAAACTAAAGGTAGGGAAAGCCCTTCACATAAATGTCTAGTGTATTGATCCTGTCTTCAGTCATCAGTAGATTGATGGAAATTCAAAACATGAATAACTGTGGTAAGTATGGCTTCATTATGTTAAAAATGAACTATTAAATAAATCATCAGATCAAAGAAATATATTTAATAATGAGTATGTACACATCATTATTTTTCTGAATGTGGCATACTCTTCGTAGTTTTTGACATTCAGTATCTTGCCTTTACTTTGTTTGGACAATGTGGACTCATGTCCTAACTCATAAATTGGGAATGGTATAACAACTGTCTCTAATAGTTAGAATATCATGCCCACCAGTTGAAAATGTGGAGTTCAGAGTTGTTCCAAAGCAGAATTTTGCAGTGACACTGTATGATAAAGATGTCCTAATGGACAAATCCAAGAGGACAAATCCTAATGGACAAATGAGTGAGCATGGGAAACTGGTGAGATTAAGAGCCAGAAAAGACATTTAATAAGCAACTCCACATACTTCTAATTAGCAAATTCCTGAGAAAAATCTTATATATCACACATCTTTGAATGGTTTTTTTTTTAATTGTATGACATCTGCAAAGACATTGTTTTCAGCAAGATTTTAACATTTTAATTGTATGACATCTGCAAAGACATTGTTTTCAGCAAGAATTTTCATCTTTTTTGTTGAGATATAATTAACATATAACATTACATTAGTTTCAGGTACACAACACAATAATGAGATATTTGTATGTATTATGAAACAGTCACAGTAAATCTAGTTAACCTCATCAGCACACAGTTACAATTATCTTTTCTTGTGATGAAAACCTTTAAAATCTACTCTTTTAGCAACTTTCAAATATATGGTACAGTATTATTAACTGTAATCACTATGTTGTGCATTGCATTCCCAGGACTTACTTATTTTATACCTGGAAGTTTTGTACCTTTTTATCTTCCCCACCACCACTACCCCCTCTGGCAACCAAATCTGTTGTCTGTATCTATGAGTTATTATTATTATTTACAGTCTATGTATAAGTGAGACTATATGGTATTTGTATTTTTCTGTCTGACTTATTTCACTTAGCATTATGCCTTCAAAGTCCATCTGTGTCTCAAATGGCAAGATATTTTTCTTTTTATGGCTGAATAATATTCCATTATATGTATCTTTATCTACTCATCAATCAGTGGACACTTAGGTTGCTTCCATCAGAATTCTCATCTTTTTCTTATTGAGAAAAAGAAAATTGTAATGTAACATACCACTACAACAGATTCTCAAATTATGTCATTTCACTCAATATTGTTTTGTTATAATGATAAGATGCTGCAGGAACTTAACTCTTGTTTATATCAATTAGCCTCTGGTGAAATTAATTTTATTATAAATCGTTTCACTAAAGTTTCAGGGACCTATTGACACATTAAGGACTTACTGTACTTCATTTACACCATTAATTGTTATTCTCTGTAGCTGTTCTCACAATATTTTTGAGAAACAGCTCTTCTCTAACTTTATTTAGTTCAGAGATTACACAGTTGTTTCACAGGAAGATTAAGTCTCAGATTGTGCCAGGCAAAGTCATAAACACTAAAATTACTTTGCTTAGAGAATGTCATATTAATCTATTAGTGTTTAAATTGAGAAAAATTGAAGAGGGATGGTTTGTATTCTGGGTGAAGAAATAAAAGTGGATACTATTTTTATCCATTCATTTTATATGTAAATATTTTATCTAATGTTTTAAGTACATATGCTAAAATGTCTTAAGGTGATATTACTCCCATTTAGACTAGCTAACCATTTCTTTCTACTACTCATTAGATAATAATTCAGACTTGCCCTTCTTTTGCCAGAATTTTTAGGTACTAGCAGAGAATTTAGAATAAGATTCTATTTAAGTGTTCGGAATGTTTCACACTTTTGAGCATGAGTCCAGCTTCACTATAGTCAAAATGTTTTATAAAAGAATAATAGTATTTATATTTAATGTTTCTTTATACTTAGAAAATTCTCTATTCAGTCAACCAGATCCAAAACCAAAATAATTCAATTACATAATGGCTAGATAAAATGTAGAGATAGTTGCAATGAAATGATTTAGAAACAGTGGCTAGATTTTATAGATTTTTGTGGGACTTCATGTGCATTTCCTATGTCTTTTCATGTTTGGAAATATACTTTGTTAAGAAAGGAGTATGACTTCCAAAAAGATAAAAATTACAGAGTCTGGAATGTGATTTCCAATAAGATAAAAATTACAAAGTACAGTTTAAAAATGCGTATTTCATTAAGAGTAGTTTTGTCCTTCAGATATCTTCCAGAATATATAATTAGCAATCTTTGCTCTACTGATTGCAAAAATTTTGTAGATCAGGAAAATCTATCTGAGGGTAATTATTCATGAATTAATGAATAAAACAATGCTTTTTAAAATCTATTTTTCATTTATTTTTTTATGTGTGCATCAGAGGCTACAATGCAAAGTATGAGTATTTACATTAAAAAAAATAATTCATGCCCTCTCTCCTCTTTAATTCTGTTGTCATGTCAAAATGGCCAGAAGATGGTGCTATGGCACTACTAAAAGAAAAGAAATTTGCTCTTTAAGTCTGCTTTGTGTGCACATCCCCCATTTTAATTTCCTGCTTAATTTTCTTAAACATGTATTCTGACTGCTTTTTTAACCGCTATAGTTTAGTATTTTATTTTATTTGCTACATAAAGTAACTTTTTATTTATATTTACTAAATTTTTCAAAAGTTAGCAATATTAATATGTTGGCTTCTGACATTAAAGAAGAATTTGCAATTTAAGAATGCAATATGATGGAAAACTTAAACGTTTTCAATAATCAGTTTTTCATGCTTCTATGTTCAATGATGCCTGATTATGTTTTAAGAAAAATTTTAAAAATTTGATTTATTTTATTACGTACTCTTTTTCAGTCACTTAGTGGAGAATTTATAGTTTATAAATTTTTCTTACATGTACTCATTTTTATAAATGTTAAAGTTTTTACTTTCAGATTCTATATTTGTCAAAACAACATATTTTCTTGTCTTGATCATGTTTTAGCCTAAGACTTAAGAAAATACAAAATTTTCTAAAATGTAATCATTTAAACACCCTTTCAACTTCTATATATTTAATATCATTGTAATTGTAATGAATTTAATTTTTAAGTGTTTTGTTTTTAGTAATACAACTAATGTAAATGTTAGAGGACTCAATATATATCCTAAACAATCTGCTTAAGTTTACATGTGAATAAATATTGATGCATAGATCTAAATCTTCTTGATTTCTCTGAGAGATAGCAAGGGGATAGCATTCCTGGACCTCAGTTTTAGAGAAGAGACCCCTACCCTGATGGAGCTAAATTAGAATTACTTGAAGCTACCTCAAGGAATGTGGCCTTGGAGATTACTGTTGAGTTCAATTAAATCTAGGTCCAGAAGATTTTTCATTCGATCTCACTTTCTCTGTGTAACATGACACTCTGTTTTGTTTTAGTTTTATAATCACCACAATAAGTCTAGTAGTTAACATCGATCATCATACATAATCAGAAAATGCTTTTTCTCATGTTGAGGACTTTTAAGACCTTCCCTCTTAGCAACTCTTGAATATACAATGCAGTGTTATTAACTACCGACCACAGTCACCATGCTGTACATTATATCCCCATGGTATGACACACTGCTCTGGTCTTCATAACAGTCATTTAATTAATAAAATGGTTAGAGCTTAATTTAATTACAAACATACATACATAGCTGATTTCCCTATAGGATTTTAAAATAATTTAAAAGTAGGATTTAAAATTATTTTAAAATATTCCCTATAGGAATAAATTAACAATTAAATATAAGAACCACAAAGAGGAATAATAGCTCAGACTATTTGGCCCAAAGTGAAAAATTTATTAATTTTCTTGCCTAATGATGTATATTTCATTAGTTATATAGTTAGATTTCATTTTTTCAAAAGTACTCTGAGAAATGAATACAAATTGTGTGGTGATGACATTTAAACTCAGTAGTGCTCCTTTAAGTTTTCTTTAGCTCTTCTGCTTACTTCCAGGGACATATATTTCACTAAGTACTTTATGCATTTTGAGTAATACTTCATCTTTCCCGTCATTTTATGGTGATAAGTTTGTTTTTGTTTGTTGTAACCAGCTATTCTCCAAGATGTTTAAACTTTACTCCCCTTTAAATAATTTTTATTGGATAATTACATGCAAGTTTTAAGGGTAGAACACTATTTAGAAGATCAAACAATGAATTCCCTTAAGCTAAAGTTGAAAGAAATTTGCAAAAAATGTCTTTAAGCGTTAATCTTCAAATAGTAAATAGGGAGAGAAAAGACTGTACTGTAAGTTAGAATGATGAGCATGTCTTCAACATAGAAGTTTCAACAAGTGTTTTGGAATACAGTTAAGAGGTCTACAAGTAAGAGAAGAGACTTGGAGTTAGAGGGAACATGTAAACTATAGAATACAGTAATATTAAATTTCAGAAAAATGGGTTGAATGAGAATATTATACTCTGTCTAAAATACAGATTGAATGAATATAACCTTAAGCATGAGTGTCTTGCAACATTTACTCAACAGTCAAGGTCAATAACCAGTATAAACCTTGGTACACGTGAGAATAGAACTGGGAAGTTCATTTTCTAAATAAAGAAAATCTGTTGTGCAAAAGAAAAGAGTTATTTAGTGATGAGTAGCTGCACAACTAGGTTGTAGGTCTGACTGCTGCAGACCCATTTTATTGACCAAGGTATTAGACTGGATGACTTACGAATCTTTGAACACAATTGCTTCATCTTGCTATGAAGCAGAGAAAAAGGCTTCACATGCCTTAGATCAGATATTTTATGTTTATCTTTCTTTATCTCTTTCTCTTGTTTCCTCTTCTCTTCCTCTCTTTGTTTTTTCTACCTCCAGTCCCTATTTACTTCCTTTCTTCATTTCTCCCATTATTTCTTCCCTTTATTTTTCCTGGCAGAAAAGAAATATCTCAACAGATAAGTTTAATATTAACAGTTGTTTTGTGATAGACTTTTTGGAAACTAAAAGAGGTCACAGGAGTGGTTGTGTCCAGATGTGAAAAAGGCCTCAAGAGCCAGTGCTCATTGTTTCTGGAGAAGAACAGCCCCTAGGACTGTAGCTTTTAGTGTTTCTGCAGCCCGGGATGGGAATGGTTGTTCATGTTCATTCACATAGATGGATTTTTTAAGCCTTCATATGTGAACTTCCCCAAATTGTTTTAATTATGCAAATGCAAGAAGGAGATTATGAAGGGAAGAGAAACAAAATTAATCCACTTTCTTTGAGAGAGAGCCGGGATAATTTTTAACAGTTTTCACTGAAGCAAAACAATTTTCTTGAAGACAAAAAAAATTCTCTGGCATATATTGCTAGAATTCATGTGCAGAATGTAAGAATGCTGGATACAAAAGAAAGGAAAGAAAGAAAGCTGCCTACATTCATAGAACATAACAGACAGCAAGCTAAAAAGTTATACCACCTAAAATGGGTATAAAGGGAGACACTCCCCCTGGCATATAAAGGGAGACACTTCAAGGCATTCGTACATGCATTAATTATATTATTCTCTATGTCAGAGCAAGGCCATGAAAAGAAAAAAAAGGCCTTATCCACTCTCTGCTCCAGGATTGAACTATACCATGTGTATTCACATCTGCCCTAAATTAGAGAGAAATGCACAATGCAAGTAAATATGACACACAAAAGAAAACTGAAACCCTACCCTGCCTTATGTGCAATCTATTTTGAGTCAGTTTAAGATGATCGTATGCGGAAAAGATGCTATATTAGGAAATGATGTTTGGAAGTTCTAAAAGTGGACTAAGAAATCCTATTCTTTTCAATAGGTTTTTTCATTTCTTAAAATGGTGGGGAAAGGAGGAAAGAGGGAATGTAGGGGGAGAAAAGCATTGCTAGACAGATCAGAACACTCAGAAAACTTTAAATTTCAGATAAACAATGAATAATTTTTTAGTATAAGTATGTTTCAAATATTGTGTGGGATATGTTTATATTAAATAGCATATATGTGTTATGTATGTATACATATAGAATGTATATGTGTACTCTAAAATGATAAAAGTTTAAAAATGTATTCATAGTTTAATATTCATATTTAACTGGGCTCCTGTAATTTTTTTTCTGGCACTAAATCTGACAATGCTATCAGAGAGGCAGACATTTCATATGCTTAAGTACATGATTATTCTGACTTTCTTTTTGATTTTTTTAACAGAACCTAACAAGCATTTTCATACACTTAAGAAGATACAATTAGTACTACTATGAAAGCATTAAAAAAAGTTTACATTTTCAAGAAACTCACTACATTTGTAATTCTAGGCTGAGTCTAACTCTGAGTACTATATTTTAGCTGGAATAATTACATCATTTCTTAGCTTCAGTTTGAATATAGTAATCTGTCTCCTTTTATTCATTGGTTTGGTTAGGTAAGACTGTATACCAAACAAGGTGAGTCTAGAAATTGCAAAGATGGCACATCCAGTACTGATGGACTTCAAGTTTTCTAATGGTATTAAAATCAAGAGATCCCCAGGACAAAATAATTTATCTCTGCTTATCTTCCCCGAAAGATTTTTCTTTTTCTCAACTGATATGAATACAATTTTTAAAATACCATGAAAGAAGTACATTAAAATTGTTTTTTAAAAGTTATTAAAAAGTAATCTGATTTTAATGATGATAATGGTAAGTTACTTGATTTCTAAAATTTTAAAGCTATTTGTTGTTCATAAAATATTTTATAATGGGCAATAATTTCATGAAAGTTCAATACTGAATTCAGACTCTATATATTTGTTCATGTTCATTCTCCATAGAAACAGAATTACAGTTTTGTGAATAATATTTCATTTGTAGTTTGCAAGGCATATCAAGAAATCTGAAGGCCAGAAAATTCCTAAAGTTGAGTTGCAGATATCAATTTATGGAGTAAAAATTCTAGAACCCAAAACAAAGGTAAGGCTTATTTTTGAATGTCAGAAGCACTCTAATATTTAATTAATTGTAATTATATTCCTATTTTAATAAATAAAATATCTTACCAACTGGAACTATTTAGTTCTCAGTTAATGATCATTTAAAACTAGGATATTTAATTTAGGAAGAAAAACAACTTTTGGACTTATGCTCTGAGTGGTCTGTTCTTCATCCTGTGTTTGAGATGTAATAATTTATATTAAGTGCATTCAGTAGTACTTAGTCTTATATTTAGGAATTTTCCTTCACTTGCTGTGAAGGAGATGCATAAAGTATGGCTCACTGAGTATAAGAGAAGACAAAAGCTGTGTGTTGTTTCTTAAAACATCCTGGACTGACTCTTATTGCCTGTAGACATCATCACTGTGTATTTTATTGGGGCTGCCATTATAAAATACCACAGACCTGATGTCTCAAACAACAGAAATTTATTTTTCACTATTCTGAATGTTGAAGTTGGTTTCCTCTGAGGCTTCCCTCCTTGGCTTGCAGATGGCTGCTATCTTGCAGCCTCTTCACATGGTCATCTACATACACCACCCCTGGCGTCTCTTTGTGTGTCCAATTTTCTTTTGAGGACACCAGTCAGATTGGATAAGAAACCACCCTAATGACCTCATTTTAACTTAATCACCTCCTTCAAGTGTTTATCTCCAAAGACAGTCACATTCTGAGGTACGAGGGCCTACAGCTTTAACACATGAATTTAAAGGGAACACAATTCAGCCCATTAACACAGTATAAACTTAAACTTCTTATATTTAAGAGCCTTTTTCCCTAAAAATCCAATGAAAAAATTTTAACAAAACCTATTCTGGCTTCACATTTATTAATATGTACTCATTATGGACTGAATTGTTCCTACCCAAAATTCCTATGTGAAAGCTCTTAACCGCCAATATGACTGAATTTGGAGATAGGGCCTTTAAGGTTAAAGTTAAATGGGGCCTTAATCCAATGTGATTGGTGTCTTTATTTAAAAAGGGAGAAACATGAAGGATGCATGAGCACAGTGGAAAGGTCATATGAAGACACAACAAGAAGGTAGCCATCTGCAAGCTGAGAGAGACTCCAGCAGAAACCAAACCTGCTGACATCTTGATCTTGGACGTCTAGCCTCTAGAATTGTGAGAAAATAATTTTGGTTATTTAGGCTACTAAGTCTGTGGTTTTCTGTTATGAGAACTCTAGCAAACTAATATAGTACTTTATTTGCAATGCCTAAAATTATTGTTTAGAAATTTTGATAAGACCATGAACATCACTTTGGAAAAATTGATTAACATTCAACTCCAATTATTTTACAAATACATAATGCGAGTGCTTTCCTCTAACACTGTAGCATGGTTACTGATAAATTAATTCAATTTGAAATCATCAAGGAAACCCTGACCTGTAAACAGATTATGAGACTATTTTCCACAGTTCTGCAGCTTTACACCAGTCCAGTATTTGCCATTGATACCTTCATCTATGTGCATACCATCCCTAACAGTGGTGTCTGTGGACCAGCATCATCTGGGAGCTTGTTAGAAATGTAGAATCTCAGGTCCCATTCCAGACCTACTGAATCTGAATCTGCAGTTTAAGAAGAAATACAGTGATTCTTATGTACGCTGAATTCAAGGAGTTCCGGTGTAGTCGTAGTCTGCTGGCTACATCAGTAGCCCACATTTTCGAATTATAGTCTATGGAGTACTTGCATTAAAAATACCTGAGCCGTTTGCAAAATTAAGTTCTAAAGCCCTGTCTTAGCCTAAAGAATCAGAATCTCTGTGGAAATTCTGCATTTTTAATGTATTTGAGGATAACTGGACTATGGCATGGGTGCACCCACAGTTATTGTTCAATTCCAAATTAAAGAACAATGTATGACATTCCTTCAGACTTTCCAGCCATGAATATAAGACCTCCCACAACTATCCCGTCTAATTTATTCCTGTTATTCACATTTAGTATTAAGTAACAAAAAGTTGGACACTACTTTGGTTATAGCTACCCCTAAATAACTACTGCTGAGGTGGCTGAAAGCAGACAAAGAAGTAGTGAAAGGATAGTGGAGGTTTCTATTCAAGCATATAATTGAATATAGTGTGTGTGTGTGTGTGTGTGCGTGCGGTATGTGTATAGTTTGCTTGGAAACAAGGCCGTTAAAAGTGAGGCATTATCTGTTGAACAGGTGGGTTGGCTGAGATGAATTCATTAAGCAAATGATAGTTACAAAAGAACGGTAGGTTGTGGAAATAATAAAAGTAACACTGCAACCAAAAGCATACCAACCAAAGTCTAGTCTTATGCACAATTTAAAAATAATAATAATCCTAGTCCTACATTTCCTTTTTAAAATTATGTAGCTAATGTTCAGCCAGAACACGTCATTTGTAGGCCATGTTTAAAGCTTCTTCTAAGCCATATAGATCCTATAACTGTTTTGGAGTGTATGCGTGTACAATTAATTATTAACTCAGTTTCTTACATGAATCTTTAGGACTTGTCAAACTACACCTTGAAATATGATAATACACTTTATGTATCATTTATATGTGTTCTTGTTCTTTTTGATTTGAGCCTACCCATAATATATCCTAAACTATAAAAATTTCACCAATACCATAATCTATGAATTATAATCTATAAAACCATGCTATTGAACATTATATTGTTATTGAACATTATATTGTTATTGAACATTATAATGCTTCAACTTTTTCATTAATTAATACAAAGTTTAAGTATTTAAAAAGTGCAAATATGATTTCATGCAGTATATGGAGAAAACTTCTTTAGTGTTTAGAATTGATAGTTTCTTAATGGCATATCCTTACAAAAGCACAAAATATAAAGATTTAAAGATACTATAAGATCACTAACACTAATAATCATTTAATTTATTTTTAATTATAATCTCAAGTATGATTTAGTAATATGTACATAATGCAAAAAGTAATGGTGAGCAGAGACAGGGATGGATCATGTGAATGCAAATGTAACATAATATTATCAGCTGGTGATTGTAGAATTCCCCATCAGTCTCCTATAATAATGAGTTTCCGCAAACAGCCTGTCAACCACATCATTCTGTTCCCTAAACTCTTACTGTCAAATCTCCATACCTCCCCCAACCTAAACCCCATTTACAAAACATCAACAAGGTAGGATTCAACTCAATGTAATTATACAACTGACTTTTGATCACCGTATTTTGCTTTACCCAAATCAATAACACCAGTGCTTTTCTTTTGTCACAAAGTATCTATTTTCTATACTTGATAGCTAATTTTCAAAAGGCCCAATAGAATTTCCCCCAAAAAAGTAAGTTATCTAAGCTTTTAATGGGAAAAAAGCATCTCTGTTTTTATTCCTACCAAACTTGAAGAGCTATCTGAAGTTTTAAAATCTTTGAAATGTCTTATAAATTCAATTTTATTACATATGAACAGAGAGCAACTGACTCTTTACCCATATATTACATATGAACATAGAATATCTTACTTTTAGTGTGCACATAGAATGTACCATTTTTTGAATCCATAAAAAACTGTGGGTACTCTGAAACAGAGCCATAGCAGCTCTTCTGCACATCAGTGCCCCTAGGAGATTATAGATGCCTATTGCTAGAATCCACCTAAGCCTTTCAGATTTAGAATCTGCAAAACAAGACTTAACATCTGTATTTTAACAAACAACAAACAAACAAACAAACAAAACCTTACCAGGTGATTCTGATGCAAACTGTTCATAGATACGCATTTAGGAACCATTGAGGAGATGTGAGTGAACCAAAAAATATCTGCCATTCATTTTATTTTGGGTAAAAGTTGTAATTTAGGGGAAAAATATGGTGCTCCTCAGACTAATTTATTTATAGTAAAATATATAGGAGGTAGGATTTAAAAATTCAGTATTAATCTAACATGGACTTGATAGAAATAGACTTTTTCAATCCCATATGGATGGATGAAAATGGAAGTAAAAAGCAATCTCAGTTGGCTCCAGTAGCTTTCTGTGTGTTTTCCCCTTTCTGCTTTTCTCACTTGTCCTCCAAATGAAGATTATGCTGTGCTAGGAAGAGGTATTATAGGTGAAATGAGGGTTTATTTACTTTTTGTTCCAATTCCAATAAAATGTCATCAATATTAAAGGATAAATGTGTTCTCACGATAGTTTATTGTGTTCCCAAGTCTTTATCCTGTCTCAACAAAAAATTAGTACTATACATTTAAAATCCATAAAGATCTATCACAACAAAAATCCCACACAAATAATATAAAATTGTAATTTTCAGCTCCTTAGTCTTCTTTTGTTAGGACGATACTTCTGCTAATCTAAACAAATGAAGGTGATTCCCAGCTTTTATAACCAAAGGCTTTCTGAGATCATACTGGTATGTGAATTAATGAAAGAATTGCATAGGTTTCACCACCAACTATGTGAATGGTATGTTTTCATATTACTTATTCCTTTTATACATGGAAAAAAAATCATCTTTTTCTGTATCCTATAGTAATGATAGTTCCTCTTTATGTATCATTAACATGATCGTATAATTAATAAACTGATGTAGACCTGCTATCACTATTTGAGAGCTACGATGCAACTGAAGGCTATTGTTTGATTGACTGTATTAACATTAAAACAAATATGTCAATAAGAAGAGACTGGTCGATCAGACAAAATATAGGACAGTTTCAGACAGATGTGGTCATTGTTCATCTCAGCACTAACACAAGAAAGAGAAGATGCTCTCATCCAAAGCCTTAGTAGGTTAAGCCCTTCTTTTTAGCATGTTCCTTCCTGCTGTTGAAATGGATGGATCAGTCTATCTAGTAATGACAAAAAAAATGACAATCATGTAATATACTTCCTCATTTTAATTTTCGTGCTTGCCAAGCAACCCTTTGATGACTTACAATTTGGTTTGTATGCAGGGAAAGAATGCACTGCTGTAGACAAATTCTCTCAGCATTTATTTGTGTATCTCATTTCGGTCTGATAAACAGTAAAGTGAGTAAGAATGATATATCAAATGTCAGCAAGCTCTGAAAACCCATGAAATTCTGATCGTTCATATTTTGTTCGTGTTTTTCTAAGTACCATTGAAATGATTATCCTAAGTCAAGGGGTTCATCTCCATTATGTATTTGTTTAAGCTTGGGGTATATGTAATTATAAAATCGAAATTTGACAGAATATTGTTTCGCTTTTAAAGTCATGTGTTGTATGTTCTTAACACTAGCTTTTTTTCCATTTCAGAAAATGGAAAAAAAAACTCAGCTATGTTTATTTCTACATGTGTTCACAGGAAGTCCAACACAATTGCCAGCTTCATAGAATATCATTTTGTGCAGATGATAAAACTGACAAGAGGATATTCACTTTCATATGCAAAGATTCTGAGTCAAATAAACATTTGTGCTATGTATTTGACAGCGAAAAGTGTGTAAGTATGCCAGATGTTTTAGGGTGGTTTGTTCTGTTTTACAAGCCAGGAATTATCTTGTTTCCGGCATTAGTAAAGTATTTGGAAATGAATAAAGCCTGCAAATACTTAGCTACACTAATAGATCCATCCTGTCATGAGAATATGCTTCAGGATTTCATCCTTAACTAAATTCTCATGTTCCGGGGGCACAAGCTTGCATGCGAATTTCTTCTTAGAATGTCATGCCTGCTTATCTTATGCATTTATTTCTCTTATAATCTTTTAATTTATTTGCAATTTGAATATTAAATATGAGTTAGTAATATGTACATAATGCAAAGAGTAATGGTGAGCAAAGCTATTTTTCCTATAATATAATTGATCTGGTGAAAATAAATATTTTAAACTCCAGGAAATGAAATGTGTATGGATCCTTAAAAAAATCTCCAATACTTTGAAAATATGTTTCTTAACTTTCATTATTCAGAAAACTTAATTTAAATGAAAGGTAATAGAATTGTATGTGCGTTTGTGTGCTACATGAATGCATGCATATTAGCCTGTGAATGTAATCTAAAGTTCTTAGTAAGTAAGAACAATCAGGGAATTCCAAAGTTAAGTTCTGCCATAGTTCTTTCATCTTCTGGAATTTTAAGGAAAACCCTGTGTCTTGATTATAAGCATAAGCTAATGCTAATCATAACCTAGTCCGAGGTCCTGTTTTAAAACGTAGTTGTGAATTTTAAGCACACATTGCAGCATTGGTGGCTTTAGTGAAGGAAGAACATCTAACCTCAACAACATTCTTGGCTTAAACAGGAAAAAGAACTTAATTCATTTATTTGTTCATTTTTCATGCTGTCAACAATACCAGAGGACTAATATTATTATCCCTATTATGTAATTTATTTCTGGTTTTGGTATGTGACCTTCAAAACAAATATCTTTTTATTTGTCCATATAGCTTCCACGTCAGGTAGACAATATATGCTCTGTAAATTTTTCCTTAAAAAAATACTATTTGGAAAAATTTGCAAAATGTAGAACAAGTTATCTGTATCTGTTAAATTATAAGGCTCTAAAAAGGCAAACTAATGTGCTAAGCTACTTGATGTCAAAATATCTTTTGAGGATTTTATGAACATTATGGAATAACACATCAGAAAAATATGCTTACTTATATAAGGAATACTATGTGCATGATAACAATTTTATATGAAATTCAAGTTGTTTTTTAAATTTATCCTATTGAATGAATGCATTATATTTAATGTTCCAAGTGCTTCTTAACCATGATTGTTTGCATGTTTTTCTCCATGTGATTGAGAAAATTAAAATAGATGTATGTGTAAGATAGAATAATCTTTTGCCACTGTGTAGTTACATTGTTTCCTCCTGATCATAATTGTCTATACTTGATTTCCTGAATTTCAATTTTTTTATTTCTTTTTTTCTATTATTAAGTTTATTGGGGTAACATTGGTAAATACAATTATATAATTTTCAGGTGTACATTATAATTTGACATCCATATGTTCTATTGTGTGTTTACCACCCAAAGTCCAGTTTCCTTTAGCTAACATATATTTGATCCCCTTTACCCACTTCACCTTCCCCCTACTCCACTATATTTGACCCTCTTTTTCCCACCTACCTCCCCCTTCCTCCCTCACCCCCTAACCTCTGATAACCACTAGTCTATAGTCCATGTCCATGAGTCTCTGTTCGTTTGTCCTGCTCATTTGTTGCTTTTAGGTTTATATCCCATATATAAGTGATATCATGTAATTTTCAACTTTTTCTGTCTGGCTTATTATGCTTAGCATGATTATCTCGTGATCAACTTCTTGATCCATTATTTCCTTTGGATATAGCCTATTAGTGTTTTTTTTTTTTTTTTTTTCTTGAAGTTTGAAAATAATTTCTTGAAGCCTATAGCAGTGGCTCACAACCATTATTTTGCATAATATTCATAAGAAGGGTCTTGAAAATAAAGCCCTCAAAAAATAAGTTCATATTAATTGGGGCTGGAGCTCAGGAAATCTACATTTAATAAGTTCGCCAAGTGATTCTGCTTCAGGCAGACAGAAGTCTGGACTTTGAAAGGATCCAAGATATCTCTCCAACTACAGTCAGCATCACTTTCATGAGCCCAAAGAAGACATGTTTCTTCAAAGTTTCGTTATGTTATATTCACCTCAAGGTTTTATTTGCTGTAATTATAACAATAACTATATTTATAAAATTGATTTTGAAATGTACATAGAATTTTCGATATGCTAATTTCTTTAATTTTAATTTTAAACAACTAATCTTAGAGTGACAGAATCAAGATTAAAATTCGACATTAGATTGGCATTGAAGCTTTTGTTGCATTATGCTGTATTATTCTCATAACTGACCTGTTCCAGAGTCCATCTGCTTTTAATGAGGCCTTTGTCTTATCTCCTCATTTTATCTTTTCAGTACTTCTGTAAAATTGTTGAGAGTTGAAAGATAGATGGCATCCATCATAATGTGCCATGAAGCTGGAATTCACTACTTTATTAACAGCATCATGTTGTGTTAATGAGTCTTCCTCCTTCTGTGGTGACAATGAAGATCACATGGGGAGCTAGAGTACTAAGCCTTGCCAAGCAGTAATAAAGAGAGGCCAAGTGAGGAAGCTGAACATCTATTCCCACAAGGCAGTGATGAGGCAGTGCTCTCCCATTCCCATTCTCCTACTGAAATTCTATGAGAGTGAACCACCCAAAACAAAAAGTTTAAATAATTTCTAGAGTCTCAGATAATATGTAAAGTACCCAGTATTCAATTAAAAATCACTCAGGATATCAAGAAACAAGATCTTAAACTAAATTAATAAAAAAGATGACCAATAGATCCCAACACTGAGATGAGAGAATATTAGAATTACCAAAGATTTTAAAGAGACATCATAAAGATAATTTTTTAAAAATTATATGCACAACTAAAACAATTTTTTAAAGAAAATTTTATCAAAGAAATAGAAAATCTAAGCAAAGAAGTAGAAGATATAAAGAAAACACCAGTACTAAAATAGACCATATCTTGAGATATAAAATAAATTTCAAAAATTTAAAAGAATTGAAGCAACTAAGAAAGAACAACAAAGAAATCAATCTAAAAAAATAACAGAATAATCACAGAAAAATCTTGAAACACTTGTAAATGAAACGTCACATTTGTAAACATTCCATCTGTCAGAGAGGAATTTACAAAGGAAAAAATTTATGATGCAGTGAACTATGTGTAAATGAAATAGAACATAACATTTTTGTGCTATAGATAAAATAATGCTGACAGAAATTTATAACAGCTAAGTTAATGCATTAGGAAAAAATATGTCTCAAATCCATAATTTAAGCTCCCACCTCAAGTACCTAGAAAACAAAATATCAAAATAAACTCAAAGTAAGCAGAAGGAAGAATATAAGAAAGGTGAAAAAGAAATTAATGAAATTAAAAACAAACGAATAGAGACAATGAAACAAAGAACTGGTTCTTTGAAAGATCATAAAAGTAACAAAAATGTAGTAAGATTGGCAAAGAAAAAAAAAAGGAAAGACACAAGTTACCAATGTCAGGAATAAAATAGGAGATTTTTATCGCCGACCCTCCAGATAGCAAAAGAATAATAAGATGCTATAAATAGCTATACACATAAATTTGATGACAAGGATTAATTGAATTAACTTTTCAAGAAACAAAAACTACGTTAAATCACCTAATATTAAATATATAATTTGAACAGCCCCATAACTATAAAGGAAATTGAACTTATAATTTAAAACGTATTAAAAGAGAAATCGCCAGGCCTAGATAGTTTCACTGGAGGAACCTATAAAATACTTAAAGAATTACCATTCTATACAACCTATTTCAAAAAAATAGAAGTGAGAGCACTCCTCAATTCATTTTATGAAACTATTATTTTTCTAATAGCAAAACTAGACATAGTACATAAAAGAAAGAAAATTACAGACCAAATTTTATCCCTTAAGAATGTATATGCAAGGATTCCTAATAAATTATTAGCAAATATAATTCAGCAAAATATAAAAATAATAATATGCAAAGATGAAGTAGAGGTTGCTCTTGGCATGCAAGTCTTGTTCAATATTCAAATATCTAACAATGTAACCAACCATATTAACAGGATGAAAATGAAAAATCATACGATCATATAATTAGTGCTTTAAAAATGCTTGAAAAAAATCAAATTCTATTTATGATTAAGTACTGCCAGAAAATAGGATTATAAGGTAAATTCTTCAATTTGATAAAGAGCATTTAAAATTGAAACTATAGATAATATTTAACTTAATGGTGAAAAACTGAATGCTTTCTTCCTAAAAGTCAGAAAAAGGCCAGGATTTCTACTTCAGCCATTGTTATTAAACACAGTCCTGGAAGTTCTAGCCATTGCAATAAAGCAAGAAAAGAAAATAAGCATACAGATTATAAAGGAAGAAATAAAACAGACCTTTTTTTGCAGATACATGATTATTTACAGGGAAAATCCAAATGAGTTTACAAAAAATACCTTGGTCTATTAAGTGAGTTCAGTAAGGTGCAGAACACATAATAAACATATAAACATCAATTGTATAACTATATGCTAGCAATGAACACATGAATACAAAATTTACAATTACTTTAAAAAGTACATATTTATAACCCTAACATGTGAAACTTGTATTAGACTTGTATGTCAAAAACTACAAATCACTGATGAAAGAAATAAAAGGAGATGTAAATAAATAGATATACCATGTTTATGGATTCAAGAACTCTGTCTAGTATATATATCAGTTCTCTCCAAAGTAATGTACAGGTTTAACACAGTTTCTGTCAAATTCATAGCAAGATTTGTTGTTAGATATAGATAAGATCATTCTAAAATGTATATGGTAAGGCAAATGAACTAGAATTGCTAAAACAGTTTGGAAGAAATGGAATAAATCAGTTTACCCCATTTCAAGACTTATTATACCCTTAAAGTAATCAAGACTAGTTTTGGTGAGGGAATAGATAAATACATTAATGGAATCGAATAGAGATCACAGAAATCAACTCACACAAATATACCCCACTGATTTTTGACAAAGGTACAAAAGCAACATAACAGATGCAAATACAAAAGATGGCCATTTCAACATATGGTGCTGGTAAACTTGGATCTCCATGGACAAGCAAAATACACCTGACCTAAACCTCACACTTTTTACAATAATTAACTGAAAATGTATCATGGATTAAATGTAAAATGTACAATAAAAAACATTTAGAACAAAACACAAGGAGAATCTTCAGGCTGGACAGAGTTCTTAGACTTGACACCCAAAGCAAGATCTGTAAATGGAATAAGCGACAAATTTGACTTTATCAAAAATAAACAGTTTCTCTGTGAAAGGCCTTATGAAGGGGATAAGGAGACAAGCTAAGACTGGGAGAAAATATTTGCAAACTTGTATCAGACATTAGACTAGTGTCTACAATATATAAAGAACTTTCAAAAATCAACAGCATAAAAACAATTTATCAAGTTGGAAAATGCACAAAAGATATGAAGGAACATTTCATTAAAGAGGATAGTCAGATAGCAAATAAGGATATGAAAAAATGTTACCATTGGTACCCATCGGGGAAATGCAAATTAAAATCAAAGTGAGATATCCATCAGAAAGGCTAAAATAAAAAAGTGATAATACTAAATGCTGGTAAAAATGTGAGAAAATGGATTATGTGTACATTTTTGGTGAGGATATAAAATGGTACAGCCACTAAGGAAAATTTTTGGCACTTTTATACAAAACTAAACATGCAACTATTGTATGACCCATTTAGGCATTTACTCCAGAGAAATCAAAACTTACGTTCACACAAACACTTACACAAAAATGTATATAGAAATTTATTCATAATAGTCATAAACTACAAAACCCTAGATAATGGGTGAATGGTTCGACAAACAATGGTACATTCAAACCATGGAGTACTTCCTATCAGCAGTAAAGAGGAATGAACTGTTAATATACATGACAACCTTGATGACTCTCCAGATATGTTGTGAAAAAAGTCAGTCCCAAAAGCTTACATACTGTATGTTCCATTTGTATAACGTCTTGACATAACGAAATTATGGAAATGGAGAACAGATTAGTCTTTTCCAGGAGTTAAGGACAGGGTAGGATAGAGAGGAAGAGGATGTGGCTATAAACAGCAAGATGAGGGATTCTCATGCTGATGGAATTATTCTATATCTTGACAATACTAAGTCGGTTGTGATTTGCACGATAGTTTTATGTCTTACATTGGGAGAAAGTGTTTAAAGGGTATACAAGATCTCTCTGTATTATTTCTTACAACTATATAAATCTAAAATTATTGCAAAATTAAATGTTTAATAAAAAAAAAAAAAACTGGAAAATAAATTCTGAACTATTTAGACCAACCCTTTGATCACATTTTAAATAAATCTAGGTCAGAGTGATTTAGTGCCTTTTCCAGAGTCACAAAGCTATATAGCAACAGAATCAGAACTGCAATCCAAGACCCTAGATTCCTATTTTTACATTCTTCCTGTCATATTATATTACCTGTATGATTGTGACCTCTCTGGAGTCCTTCTGCTCTTCATTCTATTCATTTGTTGTATTTGATATAGTTAGTATTTCTGTGAATTTCTAAGAACTTGTTTGAAATTTAAATGGCTTATCTTAGTATGCTAAGAAACTGGAACTCACTTTATTAGTATCATCATATCATATTATTAAGATTTAATATTTACACAATTTTTATACTCATAAGTTTACAAAATAAAATTAGACTATGAGTACATATTATAATGTGATTGATTTGGTTATTTTAAGAGAAAGATAGTCACTGTCAACTGTTTAGTCATTATTTTGATAGTTTGTATTTTTTACAATTTTGTTTTCAAATGTTAATACATATATTTTATTCACTGGATATTGCACTCGATAAAATTTAAATAGTAGCCCCAACAAGCTGATGAGACCTACATGTTTTCTTTTAATTATGTGAAATGAAATGTAAAATAATGCAAAGTTTAAAACTTCTCTCTTATTAACTAATTGTAAAGAAAGATTCGTGTGTCAAAAGAATCATACATTATTATTACTAGAAGGAATCATTGCATTCAGTCTTTTTTACCAGGTGTATTTATTTGTAAGCTATTTATTATATATTCTTGTTAGATTTCACGTTTGCTTTGAGAACATTTTTTGAAATAAAGTTTTTTTGAATTTAAATGGATCCCCTTAGCTTAGTCATTCATGAAACTAGGCTAATACAATAAGGGAACTACAAATTAAAAAGACATTTCTTTTTTCTGCTTTTTCATGAGACAGTTTGCAATGTAATTTAGATGTTTATTTTGCCTTTTTTAGTTAACTGGGTTGAATGCTATGAATATATATATATTTTTTATGGCTAAAAGTCTTAAACAAATAGTGAACTACAAAAATTACAATTTCTTAATTAAATCTAAGCTTTATTAATAAAGCATAGTTTTAATTTAGATTGCTTGTAGCATAGCAGAAAGTTTTAGGATTTGCAGTAGATTAGTGAAAGCATAGTACTTTCAAGATTTAATGTTACTAGCAGTTTTTATGTCATGTCAAGTTCTTAGAATTGAATGTGATGTATTTGTGATGCATTCAGTTAATTTATTTACTAAATTTGTTTATAATGTTAATAAAGTAAATAAACCTTTAATGTTTACATTGTGTAAGACACTGTTATATCAGTTGAGTTATGAAGGAAGAAGAAATGACCAGGCGGATTTAGGATATTTGTGGCAGTTTCAAGTTGTAAATTGTTTACCAGTTCAAATACAGATGATAGATATATATTGTTCAATCAACAGTGTTTTACAAAAATAATGTTTACTTAAAATTGGGAGCTTTCATATAAAGATTCAGATTTATGACCTCATCTCGCATATTTAAAATCTGACAGCTCTGTGTCAGAATTGCTTACTTCCGCAAGCCAACAATTAACTGGAACTGAGCAGCAGTTGCTCCATTTAGAGAGGGCATATCTCAAGTTTTCTACAGCACCACCCAGACAACCTCATTCAAGCTACTTGCCAGGTTTAACAGACCCTCCTCACTAGGAAGAGGAAATAAGTAGCAAAGCAATGAGAGAAACCGCAGTTGACACTATGCTTTCATTTGATAGGCACTAAGTATTTGAGGAAGAGAGGAAAACAAACTAGGAAAAAAAATACCGTGATAAAAGAGATGAGGAGTGGGACAGGACTCTTGCTTTCAATTTCAACAGCTATTCATTTAATTGCCAAGACATTTTTTTTTTTTTATGTTGTGCATGGGTAGGCATTTAATTATTTTGTTAGCAGAGCCAACTTTGTTCAATTACTACACTTCTACCCTCATCCATTGCCCTTTTGAAGTACCTCATGTGAATGTTTTTCTTGATTCAAAGAATAGTCTGACATATTATTATTGAAATGCAAATCATCTTTGTTTTATTTTTACAAAGGCTGAAGAGATAACTTTAACAATCGGCCAAGCATTTGACCTGGCATACAGGAAATTTCTAGAATCTGGAGGAAAAGATGTTGAAACAAGAAAACAGATTGCAGGGTTACAGAAAAGAGTGAGTAAACTAAACTTGTTTCACATTTATGTGATGTAAATACAGGGAAACTTGCATATCATCAAACAAATTTAGAAGGCCTGCCATTAAATTTCCCCCACACTGATTGGAACTGCTTTCACTGTGTTCCTATAATTTTTCATTCCTGATCCCCTGCACAGTTTTTAACCATTTTATATTGAATTCCCACAAGAACTTAGTGTTCTCATGTGACTTTGCTTCACTTCCTGATGCTTCTCATGGGGATCAGAGCAGCAGAAACAGCAGATGCTGGGTAAGTGGTTTCCCATGCAGATCAGATTCCTTTGTAATTAAATTATACCCTTTCTCCATTCTCTTCAAAATCATCATAAGCAAGTTTCACTGTCTTGTGGTTATACTCCAAGATTATGGGTACGGATTGCACAGTGCAACTAGAAAACACAGAGATGAGGTATTAGGAACATGAATTTTGCACACATGTGAAAACATACTTTAAATTTAGTCATATGTCTTTCAAGTGACCTAGAATTCTTTATTTCCCAAGCTTTATCAAATAATTTTCTCTCATGTGCACAAAAGAATGTATTAAAGTTTTAAATAATATGAAGTCCAATTCATTATTGTAGCCATTATAAAATCCAATATTTTCCAAGAGTAAATTTCTGAAGGTTATACAATAATCATTTGCTTTTTAGATTCAAGACTTAGAAACAGAAAATATGGAACTTAAAAACAAAGTACAAGATTTGGAAAACCAATTAAGAACAACCCAGGTATCAACATCTCCAGTAAGTGTATAAAACATGTGTATGTTTTCTCAGAAACAAAAGTTCATGGTGATAAAATATCTCTAGATTATCAGCTCTGAGATATTTCTAGTAATACACTCAGATCAGTAAAACTAAACATGAATAGAGATGAAAAGTGCTAAACAAAGTTAATAAATTAAAATTACATAAGTAGCTCAGATCAGAGTTGTTTTTTCATGTTGCTCTTTTCACTTGTGTTTCTAGAACAATTCTCAATTTGGTCTTTTTCTCTTTGTAGCATATTCTTTCTTTCATTCCTATTGATTACTGTTTACTGAAGTTAGACTTAATGCCCTAAGTCAATCTACCGTTGGAGTATTGAACTTTATTCTAGAAATTGAACTGTTAACAAGGCAGCCCAGTTTTATACTATGTAGTAAAAGTTCCCACTGGGAGTGACACAGTTGTATTTCAGACACTAAAATGAGTAGTAATCTTCGCAGACAACACTCAAGCATTTATAGTTAAATTATTTGCTTTTGATTTATCATAGATTTGAATTCCTTTCCCAGTACTATGTATGATACCATTATTTTGTGATTTTGGCTAAGGGAAATTTTTGGAGGGAGATAGAATTTAAAACAATATTTTTCCTAGGCAAAATATATTTAGTAGATTTTTTCTTTTTTGAATTATCTGATATTCTCCATTAAAATGTATATTTCATTTTATATTTTGAAGATATTTAATATATAACTTACAGCATGTTACTGTAAACTGAAACACAATTATGGCATTTGCAAACTTTCAAAAAGAATTTTTGTTGCAAATTTTTATTTGCAAGTCCATTTGGGTTCAGTGTCTAGGCTAACTCAATGAAAACTTTATATATGTACATATGTATATATGTATGTGTGTGTGTGTGTGTGTGTGTGTGTGTGTAGCGCTCTAGTACTAGAATGTTTCACCAGTTCATCACTATGAGCAATGCTTCTATAAGAAGTTACAATTAGAGTTTCAAATTTGGTGTTCCCTGGAAATGAGTCAAAAAACTTTAATCCTCTAAACTCATACTTTCTCATCTTCCATACTGAAGCAGTTCATATTTCCACTGCCTGACATATAGTTTGTGACAGCAGGGCTGATCCAGCCAAGGTAAGAGAGGATGAGAATGAGGTTCCTACATTCTCATGTACCTTTGTTATACACAGTGAGATACTGGAGCATCCTCTTCAGGTTTTGCCTTATTATAATATTCTTTTTTATTTTTTTCTCTTCACCACCATTACTATTTGCTTCTCATCAAGATTATGACTTTTTTGGGGGTGGAGGGGTGGCTCTCTACCTCAAAGGAACAGATCATCAGCTCAAAATTCTTTAACCTCGGTCCCCAAAAACGAGCAATATCCTTTTGGCTTTTGTTGAAAGTCATATTATAAAGCATTCTGTGAAATAACTAGGAATATAGAGATAATAAAGAGGAGGTTACTTTTTCAAGCAATCTAAATAAGATAGTTGTTCACAAAATTAATTACATATGAAAAGTAGCTTTACTTGAGTATTTATGTTTACAAAGGATTAAAATAAGATCTATCACCATTTTGGTTGCAAATGCAAAGCTTGCTCATTGTATGTCCTCTGTGTCTAGAAGGAAAACTAAGGATATCATGTTGAGGTAGATTTGAAAGGAGCAGAGACATTTGGGGCATGTTGATAAAATAACACTCCCCTCTTATATCTCCTGAAAGTAGACACTGCCCTGGACAAGCACTAGGGCAACTGAAAAAAAAATGGATCAGATTGCGGGGTTATGCATGTGCCTTGGTTATATCACATGGCTACCAAGTTGGCTTCAAAAATGGCAAGGAGCAGGAGGAATAATGAGATGATACCTGTCAGTGTCTGTGACCCTCTGGCTGAGATAGCCATTACAAGCAGTGAGCACAAAAGTTGATATGTAAATGAACACACACTGTCTTTGAATATGTTAATTTATTCAGTAATTCTCATTGATAGAGTCATTTATGTAAAAAATGATAGTTATTCAAATAGACAGTTATTAAAATGGATTAACTCTCCTGAAGTTGCTGTTTAATAATTATTATAGATATTGTGTTCATCATAGGACTGAAAGTGTATTAATAGAATGCTCCAAAGATTATAACTAAAAGATTGACTTAAAGGAGAAATCATTTTCTCTAAACTACTATTTGCACGTAATACACTTGTAGAAAAATTATTGCATCATTGATCATTATGCAAATAACTCATAAATTTATAATCTACTTATATTCTCTTATCATGGTAATATCTCTCTCTGTATTTTTATTTTAACTTTTAAAAAATTGCTTGTCATAATTTTTCAGCTTTTAAAGTCTAATAAGATATTAGACTTTTGAAATTGCTGATACACTGGAGGGTACACATCTTCATTAAGATAAAAACATTAAAAAAATTAAAACATAGACTAGTCAATGTACTGTGTACTTGAAACTAATAAAATAAAATTTAAAAAAATAAGAAATTATTTGATTCTTAAAAGAAAATGAACTCAACATTTTTAAATTGCTAAAATATATCTGATTAACTCAAATCATTTTGAAATATTGTTATAGGTTTTTATTAGCAAGTTTTAAAAAAATTTTTGAAGAGCCTATCACCAAATATTTTTGTCTTTTATTTTCAATTTTAGTTACATAGCTGTGAAATAAATTAATATAACACCAAGTGCATCTATATTTATTTTACATCTGTTAAAATGAACTCTTAATTTTCTGATATTAACTAAGAAATAAAATTAAATTACCTATAATTATTTAGTAAATATGAAATATTGCCATGTTTATAAATATCTTCTCTGTTGAAGATTTTTTAATGATTCAAACTTTTGAAATATAACTTTAAAAAACAATAAAATTAGAAATAATTAAAATATAAATTTAAAATATAGGTATCCTTTATTTAATAGTTTGCAATGGATCTGCAGTAAAGCAAATTTCTATTAAGTTAGAAATGTTTTATATCTGTTCTTATGAAATTTGAGCATTAGTTATCAGGGAAGCCCTTTCTGAGCAGGTGGCAATTTATTTAAGACCTGAATGATAAAAGTTAAGAGCTGAAAACAGTAACAAGACCTTGCACCTGAAAGATGGTAATCAAGAACCAAGAAAATTGGAAATGATGTTGAAGAGAGAGTCAGGGTTTAGATTTCATAGGGCCCTATGGGTCATGATAAAGGGTTTTTGTTGTTGTTGTTGATGATTTTTGTTTTGTTTTATTTTGTTTGTTTTGTTTTCTTAATTGCACTGAGCAGGCACTCAAAAGTTCGAAACAGGAAATTTTGGGATCATCTGGCTGCTGTATGTACCATGGGCTATAAAGAGTCTAAAGTGAGGTTCCCAAAGCAGGCTAGGACACTGTTTCAGTAGAGTAGAAGAGGGAGAAGGGTAAATTAGTATAGAATTCTGTCAGTTGAGATGATGAGCATAGGTTGATTATCAATCTATTTTGGAGTTAGAGGTTGCAGGATGTACTGATGCTTGGTTGGGTACTGCAAAATAGAAAAAAAGGATGAGGATTGTCTTTTAAGGTTTTATTCTGAGCATCTGGATTGGTGGTGTCATTTTCTGAAATAGACACAACTTATGGGGAGGTGAATAATAAAGAATCAGTACTTCACTTTTACTCATGTTAACTCTGACTACTGGACAGCCAACTGGAGATGTTTATTAGATGTTGCATATATTTATCTGAAATTCAAGGAGGAGGTCTTGGCTTATCGTATGGTATTTGAATTAAAAAAATTTCTCTTTTTCTTTCATTGTCTGGACTTTTGTTTATTATTTTAGTCAATACACCCATTAGCAATTTCTCAGTGTAAGTTTATAGAGTAGTTTAGTTCTAGCTAAAGAAAACAAAATGACTGTATCATTTTTTTGGTTTCTTTTTTTTTTTTTTTGCTCAGTGTTAAAAGACATTTCTAACTACAAAAATTGTGTATCTTTTATATATGTATACATATATACATATATATGTGTATATATATTCCAAATCTTTTTTCACTTAAATCCAATTCCTCATATGCATGGTGAATGAAGACCATTTCTATTTTCTCATGTATAAAAAGCTAGTTTTTTGCTTGTACTTAACAAATAGAATGCTTACATGTCTTCTAAATACCACTCCAGTGGTTCAATCATAGGTTTCTTTTCTGCCAAATGAAATAGCCTTTGATAGTACCCATATTACATACCTCTGTATCATACTGAAATTGTGGAAATCTTTTCATTGGTTTTAGAAATTGGGTCTTTATTTATACAGTCATTTAGATACACTGAGAAGTTTCCGTTACTTGACTGTGCTGTTTGCTTTTTGCTGTGTTCTAGTGGTTTGGCAATAGATTAGAGGTTGGGTTTTCCACCATTTGGTACTAATTATCTAGGAACAATCTGATTTCCATTTATTACATTCACATGGCAGTGTCGCCTGTATTTATATCAGGAAAAAGGGTTTATTCTGCCCTCCTAGCCTCATGAACGCCTCCAGAAGATTGTTCCATTATAAGTTGTGGGCATAGCAAATTAGATCAAATTGTTCCTCTTGATTCTTCTATCTGGGTGCTTACATTTTACATTTCTGGCTATAGGAGTTTTTAACTAAATCAAACTATTGCCAGGAAGTTAAATGAACAAAATTGTAGTCCTAAGAAATACTGGATTTTCTATTGCTGAGTAAAATAAGTGTCTCCCTTTCAATTAAACCAAGTGTTACTGGATGAAATTCTGCCTTTACATAATCAACTGTGTGGCCTCTGATTAGATTTGATAGGACAATTATAACCTAAAATGTGTATTTTATTGTGGATAAACAAACCTGCCTACTTATCTTCCTCTAACGTTTTCTAAACACCATTGAAGTCAAGATAGGCAAGAGTAGATTGTGAAAACTCTTAATTATACAGCAAGCCAATTGTGAATCTTTAAACAAAGGCATAAATTTTAAACATGAACATCTATTCAAGAACATTTGGTGCCCACAAAAAAATGATTACCAGTCCACAGCTTCACTTTTATAATTGTTACTTGCACAAAAGATGATTCTAAAGAAGTAAACCCTGTCTAACGGGAAGAAAAATATATTTCATTCCAATTCTGACCATGAATACCTGTTCAAATCATTTAATCTCTCATTTTCAGTTTTCCTCTTTGAGCTATGTAGATAATCATATCCATTCAACTTGCAAGATTCTTGTAAGGACACATGAGATAATAGTTCTTACAACTAAGACCAATATAAACAACCTGTCGATTTAGAAATCTGAAAAAATACATTCAGAGTGCTATAAGTTCTAAATTCTAGAAGTTGTTACTTTTAAAGCTTATTTAAAAAGTGATCTTGAAAATGTGCCATAACAGTGAATTTTAAAAGCGTGAATCAGCATAGCAGTGTAGAAAGTATTTATAGAAAATTTTACATTACTATTATATTTTTCATCCTTAGTGTTATTATCTACCAATTTTTTTAACCTGAAAAATCTAATTTAGACATCTATATTTAAAATATAAATATAATTTACTTTTAAAACTTAATTCTCAATAGAATTTTGAACCTCTGTTATTTTAATAATTATGATAAATTATACTTTAACCTTAAAGTTGTTTTATATTTTAAAGGGGTCTTTGGAGATATATTGCCAAATAAACAGCATAAAATAAAATTTTGGTATCATTCTAATATTTCTATAGCTATTACCACAGAAATGTTTACTCTTTAATGCATTTTTTTTCTTTAAATGTATTCAACATTTACTGATAGGATTCAAACCTTAAGACATTTTGACTTGGTTGTTATGTTTAGGCAAAGCTCAAGGTTGAAATAATCATGATTGCCTAAATGCACCAAGTTATCATCTGAAAGAAAGAGCTACAAAACTACAAGAACAATGAATCTCAAATATGGGCACCCATTATTAATGTCTTAATAACCTAACAACTTCTGCATAATTAACATGTAATTATTGAGCATAGATTTCCTCATTCCTTATTCCCTTTAGTATAATTCAGATCCTATGTATTTTCCCAAAGACAAAAACACTTAGAATTATGAGCATAAGGGATTAAACAGTGGTGCATGAACTCCTGTGGGAAAGTCCAAAAATTTCGGTTTCTAGCCATCTGTCAAAATACTGACTGAGGGCTCAAAATAAAAATGTCAAACTCTTTTCATCTAAACTATTTAATTCCTTAAAAAGTAAATATCCTCAATGAGTTAAAAAAGTCTTATTCCTTAAATTTAGAGACACCACTCAAACTATAAGTGCCAAAAATGCCACTGTATTTCATTTAAGTGCTATATTCACATGTTCTTATTCTTATTTAATATGCCTAGTAGTTTGGTATGAAATTAAAATATATCCATGTATTTAAATATGTCGGGCTTAAATTTCATTCTTGTAACAAACATCCAATTCCTTGATTCGAATTGTTTCTAAGTGAGGAATCACAAACTCAAATGTCAACAGAGCCCACCAGGCTGTGACATAAATGTGCGAAGTGGGCATATGGTATTAGTAATGAATTGGAGAGCCTGTACTCAAGGCACAATTCTTTTCATGGAAGTTTGGGGGCCCACTTTTTAGGTGTTTCTAACTTCTCAAGAAAAGTTCTAGATTTTAATGTGCAATCTCTTAATAATTATCTGCAAGCAACTTATTCAGTATTTAAAAATACCTGTGTGATGAAAAGAAAGAATATCAGTTGACCAAATCTAGGCTACTGATGACCCTAGGGATGAATACCTGTGATAGATAATGTTAGAGTCTTAGATACCCAAACTATTGATAGATATCCCTGCTTTGCCATTTTGAAAATGAAAAAACCTCTTAACTGGGGTATTTATTTTCATATTATTTTTATATTATATACATTTTTAATTGGTGTAAGTATATCTTCTCAAAGGGAGTAGATGCATAATATAATATTAATGACATAATAAAATACTAGAGCACTTTTAAGTTAGGTTATTTTGGTCTTCAGTTTGTTTTAAGGCACTTAGTAAAGATAGTTTGGCCAATACAAGTCATAAAATAATGTGGAGTACTCTCATTTATGGTATAAAAGCCAGATGATACTAAGGACAACATCCACTTAATGTCTTACTATGTGTTTTATTCAGAACAGACATCTTAATGAGTTTATAGTTCAAGTTTAAAAAAAATTTTCTAGTATAAATTACATAATAAACAGTCATTGACAGCTTATTATATATCTAGCACTCTAATGTATTATATATAGTATTTTAGGGAAACAAAATTTTGTTCACAAAAAGCTTATAGTTGTCACCTATAATTAAGTAAAAGATGGTCATGAATCATAAAATTATATAATAAACTATGCAGACTATAAAATAGACTTAAAATTGTGTATATATAATGCACACATGTATATACATATATCTACAGATAAATTGACAGATCACTATGTAAATCAATAGGGAAAGCATTAAGTATATAACTATATGCATATTAATAGAGTGATAGATTACATAATTTAGACTGTTAGAGATTTTGCTTCATACCAAACCCTTCCTTCAACTTAAATCTCTCACTTCACACCCTGACCTTTGCCCAGTGCCATTCCCTGGGGGAAAATGGGACATCGTTTGAGCCAGTACCTTCTTTCTGGCCTCTTATACTGTCACAGTAAGTGGATAAAGATTTAATTATTACTTTCACTTTGGCTTGTTGTTTAAATTGACCACTCTGACATCTGGCAGCTCAGCTCTCCCCAGCTCAGCTTTTAACAGTAGCTTTCCATGCTGTAATAGAAATAGCTTCTAAAAGTCACCCAAAGACTGATATTCTGACCCAGTACAGTTTTCTGCTTGCATGTTATCTTACTACTTATTATTTCTCTGATTTATCCACATTCTTGACAACTCCCCTTGCCCATCTCTGAAAGGTCTTACCATTTGAAATTCACTAGCTATAGAAAAGGCATGATGACTGGAGTCAGATTGTTTAGAAGTTTGACTCTGCTTACCTCATGTAGGAACAAGTCACATAGAATCTTTGAGCCTTAATTTCCCTGTCTTTATTATAAGAAGGATATAACATTACTAACACTAAGAATTCAAAAGAACATTTTGAGGATTAAATCTGAAATGATTGTTACAACCCTATTTGAAAATTCTGCAGTCATAACTTTTTACTAGACTTTACTCCTACTCCAATGATTTTGTTTGTTTTTTTTTTTATTACCCTCATTCCTTTTTTTTAATCTCATTACACAGAGGTTCTCTCCAAAATACATCTTTAGGCTTTTCTTATTTTGTCCTCCATTGTTTTCCTCTCAAGTTCTAATGAATGCAATATTTTATGTAAATATCTAAAAATATAATATCTTAGTAAAAAATGGTCAAATTAGACAATCCAGAATCTAAGGATTGTTGCAATAGGAAAATCTCTACTAAACTCTACTAAAACTATTTGTCTTAATTTTAGTAAAGTTATTTTGAAATTACTTATTCTTTTCATAAAATATCATTTTACAAACAAATTTTCATGTATACTTTTCCTTTTTCCTCTATGTCTTTTTTTCTCCTTAGTATATTTCTCTGTCCTTTCTTTACAGCTGCTGCACAAAATGTCTGATCATGAGCAACATGGGTTTCAGAGATGCATATCCTCTTTCTGGCGTAGTAGTGATGATTCATCTCCTTGCCTAAATATTTCTTCCATTACTGTCACTCCTGTCAACTCGACTGATTCCAGACTGTCATTGGGACTGTTAATACCACCACCTTCTAAATGTGGCCTTCCCAAGCCAGTCAGTGAGAGCAGCATCCCAAGACCTCATGTAATTTGTTAAACAGAAAATTCTTTTTATAATCTCACTTATTTTTTTTTTTAATTCTGCCAAAATGTGCCATTTATAGTAACGAAAAAAATCAGGTATGTCTTGAAAAATGTGATGTGATCTGGGATCTTTGTGTGTCATTTTTGCTTGTTTCGATTACCTCATTTCAGAGGGTTTCAAGTAGGTTGTTGATGGTGTACAAATGAACAGAAAGACAAAATAGAAAAGACAGTTCAAAGGACCCTCAGATATGGCAGTTGGGAAATTAGATCATCAGCAATATTGGTAAAAATTGTTTTGATAGAATTCAATGCATAAAGAACAAAGTCTAGATTGATATGAGTTGAGGATCGAATGAAGTAAAAGTTAGGCAGGAAATGTAGTAGTATCCTATTTAAGGGGCTTAACTTTGAAGGAGAGTGAAAGAGAGATGAGAGGCTAGAGGAGTAAGGAGGAAAAGAGTGGGGACATTTTTGGTTGGTTGATTTTGTTTTTAACTATAATTGAGGTTGAATATCTTTATATTCTGAGAAAGAGGAGAGACATGGAAGCCAGGGGAGGTAAAAGGATGGGATGATGAGGAGAACAATATTCCTGAATAGGAGGAAAGTGCTGAGGGATAAAGTTGCCTTACAAGTCTTTGGATAGTATTTATGATTGATAAGTAAACAGATTGTCAAAGAAAGGGAGATGACAGCAATTTTCCTGCAAGAAAAAATGTACTAATAATCATTTTAATAGCAAATCCATCACTCTTTACACATGAGCCACTGTATTTTAATTCATTTCCTTCATCATCTGTGAATCAGAAAAATGAGTGTATTTTGAGTACTCTAATTTTAATATCAACCACTCTAAACAATCTGTGTTTCTTATTCTTACAGGAAAAGTGAAATTTACTTCACTATCCCTTTCCAAAATGAGAATTCTCTTTTTTTAATAGATTGTGTATGTGTGTGTGTGTGTGTGTGTGTGTGTGTGTGTGTGTGTATTTTTCCCCCTGAATGACAATCAAAGTGACTTACATAATATCCTGGCCCAGACTGGTTCAGATAACTTAGTGATTTTGGTAATATATTTAGTGATTATAATTATTTCTTTTACAAGGTAGCTATTATAGAAAACTTAATGAAATCTTATCCAGGAATAAAAGGTGCTACAGTGACTTTATTGTTGGCTGTCATTCTATTTATCAGTAAAAGTTAAAATATACTCTTTAAATTTTTTAATTGTTGTCAATTACATTTGCATAGTTATATTTAAGAAGGTACATCACTTACATTCAATTATTTCTGTTTAGAACTTATAATCCAGTACTGAAATCATGTCATATAATTTCTAACATTTTTAATTCTCTGACATAAATGGCAATTATTTTAGATATACAAAAAATCCAATAACATTTTTTATATCTATCTAGAATAATATCATCATCATGTTTGTCATCATCTTGGAGAACATTTTTGCAGATACTTTCTATTGCTTCCTTGCCAGTGACAATTTGCATAACTGGTTGAACCATATGAAATTGCCAGTATTTAACTACTTTGATTCAACTGAATTTATTGTTGTTTATATATGTTTTATAGATATATGAAATATTTAGCATTATAATGTGTCTACATGAAATAATACCCTAATTCATATTATCTTCATTGCAGGCAGGCAGTGTGACACCTAAGTCACCCTCCACTGACATCTTTGATATGATTCCATTTTCTCCAATATCACACCAATCTTCAATACCTACACGCAATGGCACACAGCCACCTCCAGTACCTAGTAGATCTACCGAGATTAGTAAGCTTTCTAACCAAATCAGTATTCTTTACTACATTTGTGTACTTTTAAATGTTTAATTAATACTTTATGTGAAATTATATATTTTAACAAGCTAACTAAAAATTTTAATTACTAAAAACATTTATATATATATATATGTGCCAAATTCAGTTAGTTATATTTTACTTCATAATTCAGAGTATACTACTAAAGACATCACTTTGTATTTGAAACTATGTTATGAAAAACAATAATTTGGTATAGGATTATTTACATAAAGATTTCATTATATTTTTATCATGTTTAGGGCTATATTTTTCATGTTTTAATAATTTGATCATTAAAAACAACTCCGATGGTAATTATTTTAATGATTTTTCACATGTTTAATAGAGCTCAGTTTAAATTTTTGGTTATCATGAGGTATATGGATAATCTTAGCTGGAGAAATATATAAACCTATGAAGTCCATGAATTTATATTAACCCTATATAAGTGTTTTTTCTTTGATATCTAAAATGTCAAAATGCATTCCTTTTATGATTTACCTTCTGAATATCTAGAAGAAACATAAGAGTCTCTTTTTGATGTATTAGAAAGCATCCAACAGATATTCATTGTCAATATTTTTTATTTTATTTTTAATTAGAGTTGATATTGAACATTATTTTATATTAGTTTCAAGTGTACAGGGTAGTAGTTAGACATTTATATAACTTACAAAGTGATCTCCTGGATTAGTCTAGTACCTACCTGGCACTAGACATAGTTATTACAATATTATTGACTATATTTCTTGTGCTGTATTTCACATTCCTGTGACTATTTTGTCACTACCATCATTGTTAATATCTTGACTGTATGTTGATCTGTGCCCTGACACAGAAACTGAAAGAATAGCTCCCAATGGCCATGATCAGTCATGATATCCAAAGGGAAACTGAAGAAGAGAGTTTTACACATGCTTTATTTCATCTTCTCTGGTTCACGTTAATACATTTTCAATATAACGCTGAAATTTTAGCTTAAGGCTTTAAAGCATGTCAGGGCCTATAGTTGATTTGTTTCCCCCCTTGCGGAATTTAACAAAGTATATTGCACATGTTAGGGATTCATTAAGTTTTAGAGGACTAATTTGTGAATAGAAAGTAATAACATTAGAACTTTCTAAATCAATTTACAGAAATATTCATTACTTCATACATAAGTTGAAATATATATTTAAATTCCTCTGAATATATTTTGTGCCAATGCAAAATTAAAGAAATAATCTATAGCATACACATGACAGTGTGTTTTTACAAAGTACTGCCAATATCCTAATATCATAATTGAGTATTTTTGGTACTTATAAGTGTCCCACATCTCTTCCTTTACTGCTGTTTTTTACTTCCTTGGACTTCATCATTAATTTACTCATTCATTTATTGAATTCAATGGGCATTTGTTTAGCATATACACTAGACTTGGATTTCATTCTGGAACTTGAAATATAAATTAACAATGTGTTCACAATGAAGGATTTTAATCCAAGTCAAAATATAAATTGAGAAGAGTGAATAGATTTTAAGGTATTTAGAAGGAATAATCTATCAGGATGGTGACTGAGAGTTCAAAATAAATTATGGTTTGGATTTTAGATGAAATGTTCTTAATGGGGGAAACTAGAAGCAGAAAAGGGAAAAAGTAAAGAGTTCCGCTTTAGACATTAGTGAGTTTTAAATGCCTTTGGAAAATCTAGGCAGAGATGGTCAAATAGTTTTATTAGTTCATGGGATTTATTAATGAGAAAGAAACTGAAGTAACATTTTTAAATGTTTTCCTTTCCTGAGTGCCAAAGTTTAAGAAATATAATAATATGTCAGTAGATAGAAAGACTAGATAGATGATAGATAGATAGAAAGATAGTCCTGGTTACCACTATACTATCTATACTATATCTATATTAATAATTAATAATTTAAGGGCAAATTGTTCAACTAATTTTAAATGTAAAATTTTCTAAAACTCTAATCTAGTGGGATTTTAGTAATAGGAATTTTTCTTTAAATAAAATCTAAAATGTATCCATTCATTTATTTTTCATTTTATACTAAATAAATAAAAGCAGAAACCTACAAGATTGCTGTTAAGTTTTTCTCCTTACTGTCTGAGAACCCTACTAGTTTACAAGAACATATTTTTGATCTTTGAATATGTGTCATACTTTAATTAATTGGTTTAATAGTATTTCCCCTGATTTGACTAAAATTTCATGAGAGAAGGGACTTGGTCCTTTCTTCACTACTTTAATCCTAGCAAAAATTTCCTAGCAAAATGCATGGCCTATAATATGTATTCAATAAATATTAGTGGATAAAAGAAAGAATGACTGAATGAATTATTACCTGTTAGTTTTTCATCTTTTACCTCTTACATTAGACTTGAATAATATTAATGTGAACTACATAACCTTTTTCATTAGAAATTGACTTAATATGATTTTTTTTTGTTATGAGTTTTAGATTTATCTGAGCTCTGTAATGCCAAAGAGCTCTGTAATGTTTATTCATCTACATGGTATTAATATCATAATATGTAATAGTAGTGATTTCTTGTGTGTGGGAGTCATGAACATTTGAGAATGTGATAAAAGTTAGGAAAACTCTTTACAGAAAAATACAATATACCCACTTACACAAAATTTCACATTACATTTCAGGAATGTCAAAGATCCCTTTAAGCCCATGTGAAATCTCTGGTGATTTTGAGTTCCAACTTGAGAAAAATCTATGTAATGAATATCTATTCCTCTCATTAGCACTCCCTTTTCTTCATTAATTCATTTCTTTTGACAAACATCTAACACATATAAAGCATTGTTCCATGTGCTTGCTGAATGGCGGTAACCAGGATACTCCTCTAAAGAAAAATCCCTCTCTCTAAAGTCTCATTTACTGCCTGAGCAGCATCAGACGGAGGAAATAAATTGTAAACCCAATAATAAAACCCATAAGTTATATATAAGGTGGCAACAAATTCCCACTTGTTCAGGACAGTCCTGGCTTATTTCCTTTTGTTCTGATTAACTATTGGTAGCACTCTTTTCACTCTTAAAGTATCTTTATTTGGATGATAAATTACATGTCCTTCTTATTTATACAATACTTACCAGCACCAGGAACTTTTAAGCATTTTACATTTATTAACTTCTTTAATATATGAGTCTGAACAACAACAAAAAAGGTTATAATTTAAAAGTTTTGTGTGTGTGTGTCAGTTAGGGCTTTATTTGAATTGATTCAGAGAAAAGAAATCTCAACCATTTTTAAAAACTTCTTAAATCATATAATAGGCCATAGTCTTATCAATTACAGCCATTAATTTTAACTTGGATACTTTTTTAGGTATAAAAACAATTCATACTTTAAAATATATATACAGAGAGCTTTTGACACTCCATTACTGATATTTTTAAAAAGAAATTTGTTTCTGATGTAGGCACTTTTAAACAACCTGTCTCATTGTAATTATCTAGGAAAGTGATATAATTTTATACTACATGAGATGGTGTTCCTAAATTTTTTCTGGCTAAAAGATGAGATTAAAGTACATGAACTATGAATTAAAGCTACTTACTCATCTAGTCAGTCCTCCATATTGCTTCACTATTGTGTTGCAAAGTCATCGGTAAATGCAATGGGAAAGTCTCAATGATGAGTGACATTTAATTTTAGTATATTTGAATTGCTTCAATAAAATGTAGGTATTGTAATATATTGATTATCAAATACTCGATGAATTTGATATTAAAAAGTCTTAATTAAAGGCACAGAAACCTCTCTGGATAATAATTCTTTGTAACTAGTTTTTAATATCAAAAAATGGGTCTTTGTTTCCTTGTTGGTATTTAACTAGTCTAAACTCAGGAAACCCCAGTAAAAAGTGTGGATAGGAGCTTATTTGGTCATACAAGTATTTCTTTATACTATTCTGCCTTTAAAATCTAACTTACCTCAACTCATATCTTGTCATTTCTTACTAAATTATTTTCTTCCATTTAGAACGGGACCTATTTGGAGCAGAACCTTTTGACCCATTTAACTGTGGAGCAGGAGATTTCCCTCCAGATATTCAATCAAAATTAGAAGAAATGCAGGTGACTATTTAACATATTGACCCATAAATAGTTTTTCTTTTTAATATAGGATGTTATATACCCACTACCCTTTCCTTGAATTATTATCACTATAAAAACGTACTTAAAATAATTACTTTAAAATTATAATATACACTTAGTCTTAAAAATACTCAAACAGATGCTAAGGGTAAGGTTTTATTTTGTTTTGTTCTTCATGGTTCAATTTCAATGGCAATAAGGTGGCTCATTTTTTTATACAAAATTACATGGATTCTAATGTTTCATTATTTTGAAATCCAAGAATTAAAACCTCATTACACGAGGTTGATTAAGCTTTGGTCTCAGTTTTAACAATTATGAATTTCAAAATTGTGAATGGGTAGATGAAGGAAAATCTTTGTAAGACTAAAATCAGTCTCTCTTAAAAGAAGCATTGTAGCTATAGTTCATAACTCTGAGGCTCTTATTGAAAAAGCAGACACCCAGTGACAAGTTCTTTAGGAATGTAGTTCAGTTGGACTTTCATTTCTTTTTCTCCCTCTTTTTTATTTTTCAATTGTGAATTGTTCTGAAAGTTTGAAGACATTAGTTTTAAAAGCTTTGTAAGATGGACAATTATAAAGAGTCTTATCAACAGTAAAGTTTTCTGTTAATATTTTCTCTTAACATTTTGGTTAAGTTATATCCTAGTTTTGATCAGAGACTACATATAGTAGAATGAAGGGAGAGACAAATTATATCAAGCTGATTGAGAAGAGGTAGAGGAGTCATTTCTATTTGTTAGGCCTCTCTGTGCTTCATTTACTGGAAAAAAAGAAAAATTAATGGTTGTATTCTGATCTTCTAACACTGGTAAAACACTCCTCCCTAAAAAGGTAATAAAATACTCTGCTGCTCATTTTGGACTGTAGCCATGAAGCAGTCTTATTTTCTAGTTATAATATGATTTTTCTTATTGTTCTAGATTTAGTAATGCCTGCCCTTTAAAAGTTAGATTATTTAGCATATGCCTTGAGATTTTCAAAGAATATGTTCAAATAATATTTCTCCTGATGGGTAATTCATAATTCCTTTTCACATAAAAAAATTATTTTAAATTCTTAATATTGATTTAAGTTGTTATGATAGCATTTCTTAGATATTTACAGCAAATTATAAACAACTTATCCTTGAAGCTCTTATACAAATATTAATTCAAACATCACAAATTAAATAAAAGCAAAATTACAACACCTAATAAAATTCAGATTGAGAACTTTAATCTAACAGGATGGATGATTTTATTTGTTTGAAACTAAAACCACTAATATCAAACTTCTTTTGATTTCAGCATGTATTCTGCTTGATAGCACAATTTTTCCATCCCTTTGCTATATTTCAAATACTGTGAAACTTGCACTCAAAGAGTGCATGATAATTTAATGGGAATGCTTTATTTTGTACATATGAAATCAATCACTTTTGTTTTTTATTAGTTTTTACCAATTAGACTTGTTCTACTTAGGACTAATCCTTTTGTAAGGACAAATGCAAATATGGGCACTGATGTTCTCAAGTGTTATACAAATCATAAATAGTACTTTTCTATTAATGTTTTTTAGATTTTCACAAAATAAAAATTTTTTTCATAGATTTTTGAAGATAAGCCTACATCTTTAGATTTTTGTAGGAACCCACTTTGAGAAACACTGTATTGGAATAATTTAGTGATATGTTAGTCAAATAATGTTAAGCTGTGTATTTTTGCTTTTATTTTAGTTAGTGCCATTTCTAATATTTTCTCAATGTCTTCTTTATTCTTTTTTGCTTTCATGGTGGGTAGCGCCAGAGATGGTTGGTATAATATTTTCATAAAAATTTTAAACAAACTATAACTTCTCAAAGCTAAAACCTTAATATTTGCATGTTTTAACAAATATTCAAGCAGCAGTTTCATGTGGATGTGTCTGATTATTAGTTGTGTTTAAAGAAATTTCATAACCCATATTTTAAAGTTATTTTTTCAAGTGGTCATTGTTGCATTGTTTACCTCATTGCTTGACTGTTTCTTTGAGTCTAGGATTTACTTGCAAGGTCACTTTAACTAAAGTAAAATAATATTTTTATCTAAAGTCTTTGATGGCTTTTGTTATTAATCTTGTTAGCCTAATTAATCTCCTGCACACATCTAGCTATTTTTAACTTTGCATATAATATAAAAACTTTACATAGTCTAATGGGTTATATAAACCAGAGTTAATAGGCTTAGTGAGATTTTTAGTTTTCATTTTTCATTTACAGAGGAAATCACAGAAATATCTCCTGCACATACAATTTAAGCAGACATATTAAGCCATATTTTATTATGAATTGTTAGCAAATTAGATATTTATTTGAAATCAATAAATTAGTTTTTTCATTTGACATAATTTAAACTTCTGGGTATATGTCACCAACAAGAAAAACAGTGTAATAGTATTAATAACCCAGAAGTGTACCTTGTAAGTTACAATAACTTTTAAAATATTAAAAATAAAGCATGGCAATCAATGAACAGTGAAAGAATTATGCATTAAGTGGTGTTAAGTCAATTGGACAATAATTTTGGAGAAAAATCAGTGTACAGCTGAAACTTACAGCAAATATTCAAATAAATTTCAGAAGCATTAGGCAGTTTAAATTATTTGAAATATAACTGAATATTTACCAGACTTGTTAAGGGCATATTTTATATAGACATATAGTCTTTTATAGAAAAACTTCTAAAGTTGTTTTTAATTTTCTCTTTAAAAATATATAAATATATCACATATACATAATTAAAGTAAGTAGACAAATGATTAAGAAACTAAATAATCAACAGATAAATTTAAAAAAACAATAGTTCACAACAGAAGATCGCAAGTCACTAATATACATGTACACATGTTTAGTCTAATCAGAGAAAAGATAGAAATTGAGTAAAGAACTATAAGTGCTTTTTATCTAGCCAATTATAAGTATTATTTTCTTATTATCAGTACTAGTACAAGTGTGATGTAACAAGCACTCTAAATCATTGCTGTGCCAGGGTTCGTTCTTTTGGAGGGTAATTTGTTATTTATACTTGCATTTCTATTTTTCATCAAAAACTAATACAATGTATTCTGAGCAGAAAATAATTTTAAATGTGAAAAATCTTTACAAAAAAATCCTGTCAACCTTATTAGTAATTGTAAAATACTGGAAACAATTAAATCATATTAAAAATTAATAGAACATTATATAGTCATTAAATTAGTTTTATGGGGACTCAAAATAATATAGAAAATTTATTCTACTATGACTAAAAATAGGAAAATATATAATATATATAATATATTAAATGGAAAGTTATGTAAATATGGTTATTTATATTATCAAAATTATTTTAAAAATTTATAGATAGCTCAACATGTTCACAATTTTTACATATGAGTGGTTTTTTCCTTTCTTGATATGCTTTTCTCCCTATTTCAAACTAAGAAAATGCAACTGGGCAACATATTTCACAAAAAAACATATTAATAATATAGTAATAATAAAATCATTTTTGTGTGATTTTAGTTTATGATAATTTTCATCACTATATAAATTAAGCCTCCTTTTCATCTAAAAGTTTAAAAATCCAGAAGATATGGAAATCTTAAATTAAGAGTTTATTAAATCTTGATTTATAAAGTGAGACCTAGGAGAGAAGGTCAGAAAAATGTATGGGAAATTTTATCTTAGGAGATAAGAAAACAAGGTGCCATATAACAATGTGTCTGTTAATTGGGATGATTAATAATCTAAAGATCCTTTAAAATCACCATGGCAATAACATTATAAGTGATATATGAACTTTTTTTTTTGTATTGAAATAATGATTGAGCCTTTTTTTTTTACTTCGATTTACTATTCAGCCTTTCAAATACTGGTAACACATTGATAAATAGTATTTTCGGGGTCATCGATGTGATACTGGTTTAATTTCAGAATGAACTGACAAAATGTAAAAAACACTGTGAGTTATCAAACCTTTCCATAGGTAATATATATCCTATCATCTATCTGTCTACCTAACCTATATCTATCTATCTATCTATCTATCTATCTATCTATCTATCTATCTATCTGTCTGTCTAGTATCTATCTGTCTATCATCTATCTATCTATCTATCTATCTATCTATCTATCATCTATCATCTATCATTTATCTATTGTCTGTCATCTATCATCTAATATACACCACTAGATGACATAGTACACAGATCTCTCTCTTTCTCATCAACATGTTCACAATTTTTACATATGAGTGGTTTTTCTCTGAGAGAGAAAGAGAAAGAGAGACTGTCACACTGCTTCTAAACAAGAAAACCTAAAATGTGGCCTCTAATTCATTTCCATTGATCAATTTCAATGGAATTCATCTCTTTGTAGGCCATTGTACAAAGATTAAAAGCAAACGTAGAGATGGGGGAGTTGGTAAGACTGGAGATAGCCCATTGTTCAATTATCTATCATATGCAAAAAAGAAGAGAGCTTTTTTTGCCGTTAACTTTTAATTCAAAATTTTAGGGATAAAAAACAAAAATAACCTTTCACAGTAATTGTGTACTTGCTCTCAATAAATCAAAGGCAACTTAATTTCCAAAAACATCTAAAACATGCTAGGCGTAGTGGAATTCAAAGCAAAACTTGCAGCTACAAGCAACCATAGGACTATTAAAGGAAGCTTTCTCCATGGCAAAGTGGTCTACAGTTCTGTGTTTCACGTAGAATATGGCATTGCGTTTACTAAACATATGTTACCAGACTCTGGATAGTGGTAACAGAAAGAAAAGGTAAAAACTAGCAGGTTATCTTGAACTGTTCATCAACTCGAAGTCTAACTATCTTACTTTTATTTAAATATGACATATTTAAATGAATATCAATCTTTAAAGCCAAGAGGATTTAAGAGTGACGTATAGAGTTTACTGAAAAATATTTGTCTTGAAACTGCTTACTTCCATATATTTCTATTTTATTTTATCTCTCATGCATGCTAACCTCACATAAATTTAAAACAATTAAAATGCTAATGGGTATAAAGATCTGCCTGGGGCATACACCTGTATAAAAAATTGACAAGCCAACATTTGACATTTAGTATTTTTTAGTTAATCAAAGCATGAAGATTGCAACCTCTGTTTATAGACTCTTTGATTTACTGATTTTTATTTTTTTAATATTTTGCTATGAGCTTTTTCTATTTTAATGATTTTACTCTGTTTCACAGGAGGGGTTCAAAATGGGACTAACTCTTGAAGGCACAGTATTTTGTCTCGACCCATTAGACAGCAGGTGCTGATGTCAAGAACAAGAGATCCTGACTCGTGTTAAATTTATTTAATCTACTTATGTATCATTTATTATTACTTTATGACAGGTATTATACATGTGCCAATATATATTTTTAATATCTTCACTTTCCGAAAATTATTTTAGTAAAATTTCCTCATGCATTTACTATTGATCTGTAACATTTTATTTTAAAAACAACTCACTGTAAAGTAAAGCATACTTCTATGTTCTTTTTTGTTTCTGTTGTAGAAGAACTTGTAATCAAAAGACAAATTATCCAAATATCTGCCTTGTGTCTGAGTTAAATAGTTAACATCTTGAAATTTGTGTCATATTCAAGCTGCTAGTTTATGTTGATTTCTCAAAAGCCATACCTTAATGATACCTTTCAAAGTCCTAAAGAGATATACCAATACCAAACTAAATACTATATTCAAACTAATAAACATGTTACTATTCATTAAACAGATATCATTTTATGTCTGAAATGTTGTTCATAGAATTGAGAAAATGTAAACTTTGCTATAATGCCACCACGTCATTTTTAGCAGGTGAAATAAAAGTATAAATTCCAATAATAATTAAATGAAATGTATTTAGAGTATTAGTAAATGCAAGATAATATTGTTATTGTCAGTTATACTCTAAATATTTTATTTCATAAATAAATATTGTGAGGAAAATTAAAATTTGCTGTTTACAAAATGCTTAAAATTTAATTTCTAATGAGATGTTACATTATTAAATGTATAAACATCATCTAATCTGATGTTTCCTAAAAGAACATTTAGAACATATACAATGTCTGTTACCCATGTTTACTTTACCAATTATATTTTTTCTCAAAATAATTGAGATGCCCCATTGATACTTTAAAATCTATGGATTCTATTAGTTGTGAATCAATATTATTTAGCAAATTAATTTTTTTGTTGTAATCAAAGTTAGAATCTCATTTTCCACAAAAGTCAAGTTGCTGCTCTATTTATCTTTTAACATAAAAAAAAGTTTATGCTCAAAATTTATAATTTGGTTCATCTCATTTAAGAAAAAATAAATTAATGAAAATATTTGAGTTTAGACTAGGAGTAGATCTCAAAAATAGATTTTTTTTTCTTTTTTTTTTTACTTATGGGAATTTTCTTCAAATGCTAAAGGTACATTACCAGTAGGAAAAAAGTCAAATAGCTTATGTAATATTATATTTGTATGTATTTCCATATGTTCTATGGTATATATAGCCTTGTTTGTTGTCTGTTATCTGCTAAGTTGTACCTTAATTAGAGGGTAGCATATGTTTCATAAAAAAGAGTCTTTATAATTTTGTTTGTCATATAGTATTTTGGAATTTGTATAATGAGGATGTTTAGAAGCCATATCAATGGCTTTTTTTAACAGATAGAATTTGTATTTTTATTGTACTTTAAAAAGCTTTATGTAATAGGTATATATTTAGTGGCCATTTATTATCAATGGTAATACAATAGAGTACTGAGATGATATTTGCACATTTAAATGTTACTTTACCAATTTTTAATGGTAAATCAATTCTGCTACTGGCATGATTAAATAATACATAATTGGTCATTAATTATGGACATTTATTTCACCAGTGCATTTTTATGGAAATCCAGTTGAAAATTGTATTTCTATGTAAACTCAATGATATGTTTGATTTTGCTGAGAATAAATGATTTTAAATAAATTAAATTGTATAATTTACTCAGTAAATAATTTCTGATTAACTTAGACACATTCTGAAGCTAATTATGTGCCAGATTTTTCTGGTCATAAATTGGAGCCAAAAGAAAGACAGAAAGAGAGAGAAAAAGAGAGAAAGAGAGAGAAAAAGAGTAAAAGAAAAGACTTTAACTTCACTTCTTACAGCCCACACACATTTTAGCTTTATGAGCAAATATCATTCAGTTGTGAAAACAATGGACTTGATCCTGCTGGTGAGAGAGGTCATAGTTTGGTTCTTTTCACCAGAAGCATCTGGTGCGATAACTGTGTTATATAAATACACCTTTTCAAAACTGAGAGCCTTTTTAGCCTAGTAATGATACAAATCATGTCTAGGCTGATAGTCTTAAAAAGGAAGACTTGATAACAGGATTCGAGTCACGGCTAATTGGAATATCATGAAAAAGTTTTTAACCTGCCCATAAAAAAAGACACATAGGACTCACATTTACTGCCTTTGCACACCAATGAATAACTCATCAATCCATTCAAAAAAATTATTTATTACTCTATGTGAATAACATGTGTTATGTGGGTAAGAAAACGTCTAGTCGTTTTGCTAACAGACATTGTTAAATTGAAGATGACAGGATCCCTGTCTTCAGTTAGTTTATTGTTGGAAAAGAAAAGTAAGGCAAATACATGAATTAATAAATGAAAACCAATATGTATTAAAGTAATTTGTGAACCAAAAACTTCCCCAAGAACATTTATATTTAACTATTTTAAGTTTGGGTACATAGCACTGGCTGGCGTAATGTTCATTATTCAGTGTGAAGCCTGTCAGGACAGGCAAATAACAATAATTTTCTTCATCTTTTGTTTCTTGTTTTTTGGATTTGAATTTTTCAAAACATTTTAGTCACATTATAGTAATTCATCTTCAAATAGAATTTCTGATAGATTTTGTGTTATTGTTTTTCTAAATACTGACCTTTTTACTTTTTTAGATGTTACTTATAACTATGAGAAAAAAAAGGCTGTTAATATTTTTCTCTTCCAGTTTTTCCATATATACTTCCAAATTCAATATTTATTCATGATTTGGGGTTTCAGCCTCTGTTAAATTACTTGAAGAATCTTGGACTCAATTTTGACAACTGAATCTCCGACTCCACGTAAACTACACCCTTTAAAGGACACTAACGCGCTGTTGGGATGAGCAAGGCTAATATTGCCCTCAGACTCCTCAGTCTCACGCAAGGAGGGCCTAACTTAAGTGTTCTCTCCTTCCTAGATAACCTCAGACATTTCTCAAGAACTTCCTCCTCCAATACCCATCTCGTAAATTTGACACAAACCTTAATTCTCATACGCTTGTCCCATGTCTTGATCTCATGTTAAAGTCCAAATGTAACCCGCTTCTAGAAATCCCTCCTTTAAAATATATTTTGTCTGGAATGCATTCAAAGTGGGATGTCCTTACTCTAATGAGGAGACCACCTCTTAAAATAATTTATGGTTTTCCATTGTTTCCCTTTCAAGTGAATTTTTAAAAATATGCATATTTAAAACAAAAGATTTGACCTTTTCCTGGATTCACTTGTTTTCATTCTAGTTCTAAGACACACTACTTCAATGTCATAGTTAAATAATATAGAAAATATGGCATAATTAAGAAGGGGTTGAGGTTAAAGTCTCGTTTCACTTTTTTTTGACATTACATGATAAATTGAAACGGCTGATTTTTTTTCCTATATCACTAACATTGGATTTTGTGTCAGTTACTATCATAACAGTATAACTAAAAATCTGCAAAAACTGATCTTATTTACCTTAGCCACATTTTTGGCATTCATTCAGATGCACACTCAAAGTTAATTGAGCCAAGCTTTTCTAGTTTGCAAGCAACTCTATCTATAGGTGCTTTGGAACATGCATTCAGGCTTTTAAATGTTGCTTTCATTAAAGGAAAGCTAGATGGAAGCTGTAAGAGTTACTTTCTTAAAAGGATTCCCCAGTATATGCTGGGCCTAATTAAATTCTCTGTAGAAGGACATTCTGAAATCCCACAGAATTTTCTTCGTAAATTTGCCTTTTATCAACTTATCATTATTAACGTATTTTTTTCAAAAATCCATAAAATACTGTCTTGTAAACATTTAAAAAATATTTTTAATGGTGTCTTAAAAAAAAAAAACTTTTTTATTTATTATCCAAAAATCTTAAGGGAAAGATTGTCTTGACATTTTTGTATCCTCTTTGGTGCCAATCACAACATTTATCCATAAGCGTTCAGTAAAAGGTTGACTAATTCTCATAGCATGCTTCTTGCTAATGATGTGAACTAAAACTTTTTATGCTCTCTGTGAAAGAAAAGAACATGCCCTCGAAGTAAATGTTAGAAGATAATCACTTTGTCTTCTCTGATGAAATCTTTACCATTATTTTAACTTTTATCATACTGCAGCAATAACTTGCTAAATAAAGATCTTCGCATTCTCTAGGAGCATCTGTCAACCACCATAGTATTATAGACTAAGGAAATCTAGCCCAACTGAGGCAAGAAAAAACAAATGATCCTTGAGCTTTAAAGAGGCAGTGAGATTCAAAAATGAATGTTGTATAATTAAGGGACATTTTTTGTACTCAAAGGGGTGGAGAACTATTTGTTGAGCATGTGTATAAAAGGATGATAGCTAAAGATTCAAACGGTATCTTTCCTTGAATCTCATATTGTGTTCACACAGTTTACATTGGTTTTAAATATTTTTAAGTTCATTTATTTGTCCTTAACTTTTTATTGTCCTCTTACTTCAAATGACATTTTACAAGAACATTTTGGGCCCCTTCCCAGTTGACTACTCTCTCCCCTCAGTCTGGCCAGGCTGCTATGTTCTAGTCTGTTCCAAAGGTCACTTGTTCCAGTTGAAATAGCTGTCTGGATGGCCTGGAAATAATCCAAATACTGGTTCTTTCCTGCAAAGAAAGCAAAGAAAGATGTTTGTGTCTTGGCTACATTTTAAAAGAAAAAAAAATAAAAGAACTTTATGGCTAAATCAACTAATATTTGATAAAAATAATATAACTCTAAGACTAACTTAAAATTGTTATTTTTCAGTGCTCTATGTCATTATGCTTTTTTATATACTTTTAAAAATCAGCTGTTTACTATCAGTATGATTAAATAATTGGTATTAAATAGCTAAGTATATATACAAAGTATAAGCAAAGTAATTTTGGCAAAGAGTCAGCATACACGAAATTCTCACACATATGCACAATTCATTTAGCTATTTAGTTCTTTATTTTATTCTTGCTATCTGCTTTAATTAAAAAAACAAATAACTTGTACTAGACAGGGAACGGGAGGAGATAGGCAGTCAGAGGATAGTCATAAATATTCAGAGATATCAACTAACCCACACTTGGCTAACTGCGTGCATGGATATTTGACCTGTTCATTTTTTCAGACAATTTGGACCATTTGCAGGCTAGGGTAGGGAGTAGTAAGTATGATGCAATTATGTAAAAAGCTGTCTCTACAGTGATTCCTCTTTAATTTCTCCTACTTCTTTGGTAATGCCATCTTTTCTACATAAAAGGAATTAAATAGGAAAATACCTGAAGATAAACAGGCCACTAGTTTCATGACTTCCTGCCATCAGTGAGAATTAGAAAAATAAATATTGCTTTCTTAGAATCACTTAAGTTTAAAATTTCTAAACCATACCTTACTTGAATGTTTAAGTAATTTTTTAAAAGATTACTTATATAAACTACATTTGCTTTAGAACATCTAAGTTTGATCTAAAGAGAACCACTGAACTATGATTTAAAACTTCCAACTTTGATGTTACCATTACAGCTTTAGTCTGATCTTTGACTTGGGGAAAGTCATTTAATAGGGTTCATGAAGTTCATGAACATTAGCTATTCTTGGCATAAAAGAGAAGAAAGTCCTCTAATTAAACCAAAGATTTTTTTAAAATTGTCATAGAAACTACATAATTAATCTTTTATTTATATACTAATTATAAATAAATATTGACTCATTGGTTCCTAGAGAAATAAATAGTGCATCTAGCTGGCAATAGTCCTGTTAAAGAGGACAGCAAACACCACAAAACTATCCTGGCCTTGTGTCTATTTATTATTTAAAAATCTGTATGTAAAATTTTGTCCTTTGATAATGAAGTTGGACACAAGGCAAAAGCATGATTCTAAGATTCTCTTCTTTCTCAACATTTCCTGCTCCTAATGACACTTCGAAAGACCTCAGAGTGTATTTGCACTGGAGAAATGGGGCCTATGCTTGTCAAAAGTATTAATGGTTTGCCACATTTTTAAAATAACTTCAAGATAAACAATGCATGCTTCAAAAGAATTCAGAGGCATCCTTCTTTACAAATAAATATTAAATCCTGAAAATACCAACAAAGAAATGCTGAAATGTATAAGATAATACTGTATTGAAATATCAAAATGCAAGTGTCCCTAAATATGTTTATATGGAAAGAAAATTTTAGATTCACAGAAAATTCGTTATATTTTTGGATTTTAGTGGATCCTGCTTGCCTGTGCTTAAATTTTATAATGAAGCTTCATGTGAGAATGTGAATATTAGACTTTCTCGAAATGTATTCAAATAAAACTTGAATTTGACATATGTTGAGTTATGCTCATTTGTAAAGCTTTTTTGGTAAATCTTATCTCTTTGCTGTACCTATAAAGAAAAGAAAACGCAGAAAACGTAAAAAGCTCCAGCACACCTGTTAAATCTTCCAAAGTCAACAATTATATTTCTCATCACTCTGTTTCCCTTCCTTAAGCTTTAATCATAGAGCCAAAACTAAAGGAAACAGCTGTCCTTGAAAACCACATGAGGCTCAAGTATTTATTTCTGCTATGCAAATTGATCAAATTTCTACACACCTTTAAAAGATACTTACCAAAAAAAAAAAAAAGAGCTAAAGCAGTACTTCTTTCTGAACAGTTTTTTTTTAAGAAGCAATCTGAGTGTCTATGTGATCAAATAAAATCAGAAAGCTTGTAAACATAAACTCAATGAGACCATGGAAAGCACGAGTCATATGACCTAGTTGAGTTTATTTAGAACACACACACACACACACACACACACACACACACACACGCAAATGTTGGGGATTCATCAAAACCAGATTGTTTCTTGCACTGTTTGTTCCACAGCTAAAAATTAAAAGGTAAAGGGAAAATTGGACAAAAATATTCCACAAAGCAATGCATAAAAATTGTCTAACAACTAACAAAACAACATAAATGGAAAAGTAAAAGGAAGACTATGTTTTAACATTTTGAATTCTGTATGCAAAAAGCCGTTTAATAGTGCTTTCATTTCATAATATTTAATATTAACTGTCATGTAATGCAATTTTTTCTTTAACAATTATCAGGAAAATTGCTATAGCAAATTCATTTTTAGGATATAAAATGAAACAATGTAACTAGGATTTAAAGAACACAGCTATTTTGGAATGTGCTTGCTCTCAAGAAAGGCCAAACAAGATTAAAATAAATGCATTAATTGATTATTGTTCTTCATGAGAATGAGCAATTTCAAACAGAGAGAAACTTCAGCTGTTTCAAAAGGTCAGCTGTGATGGTATTTAAGAGGAAAACTGAAGTCACATTTTTAATACTTAAGACAGATGCTTTATGTTAAAAAGCTTCTCTGATGCGGTCCTTTTGTGCTGACTAGACTGTGTTCTGGGTGGGTATAGACTGGATGAAAAACAAGTTATTGTTCTTCACTGATTCTTTTATGTGCCTTAACTGTTCATATTCTGAAGGGACCGTTGACATTTCTGCACCCAAGCTACCTCTCCACTCTAACTATGCTCCCATTCCAGCAATTCTTTGTATATATATATATATATATATATATATATATATATATATATATATATATATATACAGAAGTTTCTAGAAATGTTATTCTCCATTAGGCTTAAGCCAATTATTAAAGTAGCATAATGTTTTCAATGAAAATTTTGAAGATGTTTTAGTGACTTTTTTTCTTTCATTTTATAAAGGCTAAAATATCAAAAGAAAATGATATAAATAATGAATATATATTGGTGAGACTAATGTATATTTATAACTGCCAGAATTTCAAGATTACTGATACAGATTGTGGTATGTCTATGTGGCCAGAAATATCATTGTGAGATGAACAATCTTTTCCATCCACTACTCATCATAGAATATTTTTTGGTATATGGGAAACCGCAAGCACGTCGGTGGGAACTTACTCGTATGGAAATGCTGCAGTCAAACCACTAATCATGGCAGCCAGATTTCCCAGAATAAAGCAGTTACTCTAGAAATTTTGCCAACTACTTGGGTTAAAAATATGGTCAAGAATTGCAAATCAGCACAATACAGAAATGTTATTAGCAAACTACAGAAATGTAGTTCTAAAGTACAGTAGACAGTATTGAACAGCAATTTTGTAATGACATTTTTTCTTTGATGTAGGGTATCAAACAAAAGACAGTTGCAAAAACCATTGATTATACATTTAGTCAACTGAGCTTTGCATCTAAATATCTCTGTTCTGCCTAAATGAGTTTTAATAACAAAACGTGAAAGTCTTCTTTGTATAGAATATAGATCACTATATGAAAACATTTTTTCTTATTTTAAAGTACACATTAATTAGATTTTTTCCTAAGTTATTCTTGACTTTATTATTTGACACTTCATAATAGTTGTAAATTAATATGAGTTAGAGCCAAGGCAATTATGGATTCAAAAATGTGATTTCTATTTATTTATAGCAATATTCCAGACAGATTCAGGATGAGAGGCAGACAAGCCAATGTTGTTCAAGCTTTTATAAGAACTTCAAATTTTAAAAACAAAATAGTCTTGGAATATGTTTGTTTTTGTATCAAGATTTTATAAAAACAAGTTCACAAAATGAGTCTATTTCTTCATTTTTATGTACATTTCTTTTTTGTATTAAAATATTTTGTATTTTGCAGTAAAGTCTTTTCAATTCTGTTATTGATTTTTCATGTTTCATCATGTCCTTTTTTTAAAAGAAATTTTTTATGGCGACATTGGTTAATGAAATCCAATAAGATTCAGGTGTACACTTTAACAGTAAGGCATATATATGTTTACACTGTGTATTCACCTCCCATAGTTAGATTTCTTTCTGTCACCACATATTTGACCCCCTTTACCCTGTTTACCTCTCCCCTTCCCCCTCCCCCTACCATCTAGTAACCACTAGTCTATTGTCCATGTCCATGAGTCTCTGTTTGTTTGTCCTGTTCATTTGTTGCTTTTAGGTTTATATTCCACATATAAGTGACATCATGTGATTTTCAACTTTTTCTGTCTGGCTTATTTTGCTTAGCATGATTATCTCGAGGTCCATCCAAGTTGTTGCAAATAGCAGTATTTCATCTCTTCTTATGGCTGAGTAGTATTCCATTGTATATATGTACCACTGCTTCTTTAGCCAGTCACCTATCATAGGACCCTTCGGTTGCTTCCATGTCCTGGCCACTATGAATAATGCTGCTATGAACATCGGTGTGCAAATATCATTTCGGATATGGGTTTTCAAGTCTTTGGGGTAAATACCCAGTAGAAAGATTGCTGTATCACATGGTAGATCAATTCTTAGTTTTTTGAGGAACCTCCATACTGTTTTCCATAGTGGCTGTACCAATTTTCAGTCCCACCACAGTGTATGAGGGTTCCTTTTTCTCTGCATCCTCTCCAACATTTGTTATTACTTGTCCTGTTGATTATAGCTATTCTAACAGGTGTTGGATGGTATCTCATTGTGGTTTTGATTTGCATTTCCCTAATAGCTAGCCATGTTGAGCATCTTTTCATGTATTTGTTGGCCATTTGTATGTTCTCTAGAGAGAAGTGTCTGTTCAAGTCCTCTGCCCATTTTTTGATTAGATTATTTGTTATTAAGTTGTATGAGTTCTTTGTATATTTTGGATATTAGGCCCTTATCAGAGGCATTGCTTGCAAATATATTTTCCCATTTGAATGGTTGTCTCTTTACCCTGTTGACAATTTCTTTTGTTGAGCAGAAGCTTTTTAGTTTGATGTAGTCCTATTCATTTATTTTTGCTTTTACTTCCCTTGCTTTTGAGTTAAATTCATAAAATTCTCTTTAAGTCCAAAGTCCTTGAATTTAGTTCCTATGTCTTTTTCTATGCATTTCATTGTTTCAGGTACATTTCTTAATGTTACATAATGCTAATTTGTTCTACACAAAATTTTTCTAAATTAGTTTATCCACATAAATGATGCTCTTTTTTGACCTCTTACTAATTTAGCCCTACATATGGTATTATTGACAAAAAAAAAAAAATCTTTATCTAGTATCTTTTGAGATAATTCTATAGAACAGAAATCTTATGAGTCCTATGATCATTTACTATTAACTGTTCTGGCTTAAGTTTTTCACAGTATAGGTGAAATAGTATGGATAATTTGTCAGAATCTCTGATTACTAGGTTATAACCCTTTATTTCTATAGATATTAAAGTGCAACATGGAATAAGTGGATTTCTATATAGATACCTTAAAATCTATAAGTTGAAGATATTCTATGGAAATAAACATTTCTAATATCAAATCAAGTGACATATTTTAGATTGTGGAGATTTTTTTGACATTGATAATGTGTTAAAGCATATTCCTCTAATTGCTAATCTCAAGTTTGGATCTAGCTGCTTTTATAGTGAAAATTGCATTCAAGCACAGAGATAACTTAATGATGTGCTGAGTTTCCCAAAATAACTAGAATATTCTGAAGTGGACTTTGAAGCAACTTACTTGGATTAATAATTCTCAAAAAAAAAATAGCATAAAATGTTAGAGCTTTGGCTATTCTTTATGATTTCTGTCTCTTCCTAACTTCCATGTTAAATAAAATATTTGGATAAAATTCAAAACATCGACAGACCAATTGCAGACAAGGATGTAGCACAACTAAAACTTTCATTTATTACTGGTGAGAATGTAAAATGGTACAGTGACTTTGGGACACAGTTTGGCAACTACTTACAAAACTAAATATAGTCTTATCATTCAGTTTAACAATCACTCTCCTATGTATTTATGCAACTGATCTGAAAACTTACATCTACAAAAAACCCTACATGTGAATGAATGTTTATGACAACTTTATTCATAATTGCTGAAAACTAGAAGCAACCAAGATGTCCTTCAACAGATAAATGTACAAATAAACTGTGGTACATATGTGCAATGTACATCTGTATAATAGTATTAAGAGAAAAAACAAATGAGCTATTGAATCATTAAAAGACATGAATGAATCTTAAATTCATAAATCTAACTGAAAGAAACCATTCTGAAAATGTTATATACTATATCAATTCAAGAATATGGCATTATGGAAAAGATAAAATTAGAGCAACAGTAAAAATATTAGGATTTGCCAAGGGTTTTGGAAAGGGGAGAGGATTTAATAGATTAAGCATAAGAAATTTTTTAAGGTAGTGAAACTATTTTGTATGATACCATACAGCACAGGAGTGAACCTTATCTATGCAAAAATTTAAAAACTATATAAGAAACTGGGAGATCCCAGTATAAAATGCAGGATGTAGCAAGATAATCTAACTCTAATACAAATGTATAAAACAAATTCACTGAAAGGAGTGACAGTAAATGACCTAAGTAACCTTGGAATTGAACGGGGTCTACAGAACTAAAGGTAAAAGAAACTATACATAGCAATATATGCTAGTTGTTAAAATTGTTTATCATGGGAGCATAGATTAATAATTCTGCTACCACTATATATGTATATTGGGGTTGAACAATTAAAAAAACATATGGCCAATGGTGGTAACAAGTTTTCTCACTGTTGGAGTGGAAGATTACAGACAAGCAAGGGAAGAGGGCTAGAACGATCTTTGTGGAAATGGATTAGATTTGGAGACAATAAATACAAATTTTAGCTTAATATAGATAGAAATAATTACATATAAAAATATTTACAGGTATGCATGTATGTACTGGTTAGTATACACACATATTGTTCCCAGCTTTGTCAGCTGAGAGAATCTAGAAGCAGTGACAACTTAGTAATAATGAGCACACATGTCTCCCAGATCTTGGTTTCTAATACTATTCTTCAATTAAAGAAACCTGAGCTCCTACTTGAAAAATTGGCTGTTTCTAAAATTTGGGAAGGAAATATACAAGATGAACCTCAAATGTCTTGTAGTGACTTAAAAGAATGGTAGGGAAGAAAAGGAAAGGAAACCAAAATAATGAGGTGTAGCAAAGGGACACAGGAGTCAATTAAAAGAGCTTCCAATGGCCAAAAATGGAAAAATTTGAGCAACAAAATAAAGGAGAATTGGATTATGAGCCAAAGTTAAAATTAAATATCCACAACTTTATATTGATATAAATAGGTAATTAAATACATTAACAAATTATGGGGAAACGATAAATATTGCATACGGAAAAATTCCAAATAACTTATGTAGTAGATACATACCCTCAAAATGTGGAGAATGATGCATATCCCTCCACTCCTTAAGTGTGGACTGCGTATAAAGAAGTACAAAACAGTATGAAAAGAGAAAAAGTACAATAATCAAAAATAGGAAAAAGATTAACTTTACAGTGGAGAAGTCTGATAGACACTGCCTCTGACAGGTAATCAAGATTCACATCAAAAATAATCAATCATGTTGATAGTACGTACCCTTGAAATGATGTGAAGAAAATGGCACTTTACTCTGAGGACTTCCTCCCATAAAACCACAGCCCTTTCTAATTATGAAAAAGAAAAAAAAAACCATCAGACAAATCTAAGTAGATGACCAGTACTACTCAAAACTGTCAAGGTCATCAAAAACAAGGACAGTATGAAAAACTGTCACAGCCAAGAGGAACCTAAGGGGATGACTATTCAATGTGACGTGGTATGTGAAATGGGATCCTGAAACAGAAAAAAGGACATTAGGTAAAAACTAAGAAAATACAAATAATCTATGGACTTTATATTATAATAATGCATCAATATTTGTTCATTAACTGTAACAAGCACACTATATAAAATATATTAATAATAGGACATATGCGTGGGGTACATGGGAACACTCTTTACTACTATGTGATTTTTCTGTAAATCTAACACTGTTCTAAATTCAAATTTTTTTAAAAAAAAATTTTATCGGCTTCTTGAGAGATGGTAACCTATATTTTTGCTGGCTAAAGTTTTTTGATATTAATATAACACTCAAAATATTAAAAAAGCAAAATATATGTATAAGAATAACAGATTAACTGTAGAAGTGCCAGTTTTTCTCTAGACCTAAATACTAAAAGAAAGGCCATTTAAGTCTAAAAAAATAATACTAGAAAACTGTGCATCAGATATATATAGAGAGAGAAGTGATGATAATCAAGTCAGAATTAAGTGGGCATTAATTTTCAAGTATTCTATAGAAATATTAGATTTTGTAAGTTGTAGAGATGTTACAAAATAGTATTTTCCAATGCCATTCAAAGATTCTGCTTACCTCATTTCAAGAGTTATTGTCTGCCAAAGGTAAATAAAGACAACATGGGAGATGAAAAATAGTTATGGTACTAATAATATAATGAATAATATAATATAATAGTTATGCACAAGAAAAGACATATACACTTTTTTTGTGATCACAGATTAAAAATGTAAAAAATAAAACCAGTGATAGTAAATGAATGTAATCTCATTATAGCATATGCCACGTAAATGCTTTGAGTAGAGCAATATTTTGTTGGAATTTGAAAATGTAAACATAATAATTATATTTGTCTTCAAAAATATTTTAATCAAGTTGGAGATTTCAGATGTTTATATTTGAACAACTCAAAGGGAATTAATATATCAGTCATAAAAAGGCCTATTGAAAAAGGTCAAAGTGACTTTCCATTTGTTAATTCCTTTGAGTAAATCAATCCAGGCGAGGATATAATGTGTCAATAAGTTACCCTCAAGTATCAGTGGCAAACAACACAGTTTATTTCTCACCTACACTACAGGTCCATTATAAAATGCTGCTCTTCTACTGCAGGCTAAAGAAACTGTCTGACTGAGGCATTACCGATCTTGTGGTAAAGAGAAAAAAGGCATGACAAGTCACTTGCTGACTCTTAGCACTTCTGCTTGGCAGTGGCCCAGGTCACTTCTGCTCAGGAATGAGCACACGTTGTTTCATTGGACAAAGAAAGTCACAAGCCTATTCCTGAGTTCATCGGGAAAGGGATATAGAATGTGAACTACAAGGAGGGAAACAAAACTTTGCAAGCATTGATGTAATCCCTGATACTAAATGCCTCTTTTGCTTGTTGACTTTGTGATCGTAAAAAAACACATCTTTAAGCCTCCATCTCCTTACCTATAAAATAGGAACAATATTTAGTCATGAAGTTAAGGGTAAATGAAAATTAATATGTAAAGCATTTAAAGTTAGATAGGAAATTAAATGATAGCTATTATTATAAATACCGAATAAATGTAGAGTCATAAGAGTCTTATAGTTCAAATAAGTCTTAAGCAATAATAAAGCATTAAGGAAATTAATATAAAAGAGCTTAAACTTGTATTTCTTTTACTGATTTACATATCATTAAGTGATTTAATAACAAATATTATTTTAATATATTTTTTCAGAATAGTTTCATTTTGTCTGCCCCATAAAATGTTTTAAAACTTTGAGCTGCCTATTTGTTCCATATGATATCTTTATTGAAAGATTCAATCTTTCCAGGATTGGATGTCCAAAACTGAATAAATCATAAGAACTACATAATTCGAAACAGGAATGTTGGTCTAGTGAAAGGCTTACCCCTGCAATAGTGGCCATTGGCATGGCTTTTGAAATGGGTCTGTGTCTGCCAGAAGCCTTTGTGCTGAGCATGGCTACGGAACCAATAGTCCCACAAAGTATAATCCAGGTTGTCTAACTGGTAAGCCAAAGAAACATGTGCTTTTTCTATGGTTTGAAATGAATCCCAAGGAAAAATTCAAACCCAAACCAAAATTGGCTAAAATTCTTAGAAAATATGAGCACTTAGGCAACTCAGGCTGAACTGTAAATGGCTGCTGACAAAGTGTCTGTCCAATTTTGCTTTCTTAAATATGATAGGAAATGGAATAGAAAGTAAACATATTGCTTAAGTGTACTGTCCTTACAGTTTTTCCTCTTGAAAATTTAAATATTTGGTTTTCATGACTCTAAATTGTTCTGATATTCCATTTTTTACAAGTACAAATTCTTTCTCTTTCATTGATAAGTCTCCTTTCACATTCTTAAAGTTTTATCCATTTCTACTTGTTATTGTTAAATTCTAACATTAATTGTTATTTTATGTGATATTTTTCATCTTCCCATCTAACTATTAAAGCTTGTTAACAATTATAAAGTACACTTTTTTATGCCCTTCAGTGTCTAGCACAGTGCTGTTATAAACATAACACATTAATAAGCATGTGTTTTATTTATAAATTCATCTGCCTGCTTGTCATTTTTCTGTTGTTGGTTTTTTTTTTTTTTTTTTGCTATCATATCTGCAAAAAATATTTGTCCTCAAAAGTAATTATGATTTGAAGCTTGACTCAGAGAAATAGTTGATTAATTTTGAGGAAACAAAATCATTTTCAAATATTTCAAAATCAGTTGATGTGGGACCTTGCTAATAAAGGCACAGTTTAAATTTGCATTTGTCCTATATAATTTCCTAAAAATGTGTATTAGAGGTATTCCTGGGGTTAAAACCACTAAGCTGCTTTCCTTTCATGAAGTCAAAGTAGAGCACAGATACTTTTAGCAAAAATGTGGGAGGTTGGGTAAAAGAAACTTGAGAATTATTATTAAGATAAATTACCCAAAATGGAAGATCTGCAGTAAACAATCCCAAACTGGGCTTCAGATCAGAGAAATAAAAGAGGATGAATACAAGAGAAGCTGCTGAATTTAAGCAGTTTGAGCCCTAACTTAATAGACATCTCTCATGAGCACCCACAATCGGAAGAAAAGATAAATGGTGCAGCGACTTTTTACAAGTGGATGAGCCTAATGGGAAAAGACCTCACTTCTTTAGAGTCCCGGCTAGAAAGCATGACACAGGGAGCCTATGGCAATTCTAAGAATCAGCACCTAGGGGAAGACCTACACTTTGAAAAGTGGGGCATTGAAAAGTGAGAGTCAGATTGACAATGGGAAAGTTCTGATTAATGTTTTAAAGGTATGTTAAAGTAATTGAGATATAATATGATAGCATGAGTTCCCTAGGAAAAAGACTGAGAGGAATATTGGTTCGCTGGGGATTGCTCTTGGTAATAACATCTATGCAGAAGTGACAGAAGCAGGCTCGGGCAGAGGGAGATGTTGAACTGTGATGCAACAATGACCTTAGCCATCTAACTGGGAACTCTGAGCCTGGGACGACCTTTCAGAGATAATCTGAATTGAGCAAAGGGGGCTGATACTCTATACCTTCTCATAGATTAGTAATTATATGCAGTTTGCTTTGGGGACCACAGTTATTTTAGGTGTGACATCTCCCTTCAGATGGAAGTAACTCCTGGGGAGGAACTTGACTATGAGCCATTAGAAGGCAACAATTCTGGTGACTGGGAGCATGAGTGCCTTGGGAATGTCCTAATGGGAGGATGTGAGTGTCTAATATGTTTAACCTACTTGGGAACAATTCCTCCATGATTTTGGTTGGTCTTTGTTTCATGAAGAAATGTACAGGAGGAAGATTAGTGGAAAAAAAACTAAAACTCCTACCACTGAAGCTGGGATTTAGGAAACAAATGATGCCAATTATCATCTTCTACAACCACCCATTCTAAATTTCCATCATAGCTGGCATCTCCATGTAAATGTTCACTCTCGTGGAGAGAGCAAGACACTTATTATTGAAGAGACTGAGCCTCTGAGTGCCATGTTTTTCTAGGTTATGGCTTTTACATTTGTTTATTTATCATCAAATATAGCAGGGGAATAACCAAGTAGTGCTCCAGTAGATCACTTAACCCCATCATGTAACAGCAGTCCTACCTCCACCTGATGAGAAGGGCCAATTATTTGTGCCAGGATAGCAACTCATTTCCATGCCTAAAGATCTCTTGCACAAGGAGCAGGAAGGAAGTGATGGCATGGGTGACATTAAGTTTAATGGAACTCTTGCTATTTTCCTGATGGAAGCACTTCTGCACCAGGCACCAAAACCTCTGAAGCCATAGAGCCAAAAATTGCAGGAACTAGAAGCACAAATTCCTCATGTGGGTGACTAGGAGTAATTGTAAACAGGACCACCATTACTCCTTGGTTATGAGTGTCATATATTCTACTTATCAGTGACACTACTAGTAATGGTCATTGATTGAAGATATATATTGCATTGTGGAGGATGACTCTCCATGCTCACAGTGAATTATCTTGAAATTGGTGCCTTAAGTGCATTGTCAAAAGGCCTTCATGCTATCAGGAGTGTTTCTGGATTATATACTATATGATTGGACCAGTAAATCCCATAGATATGTGCCCAATGCTGTACTTTCTGCACTATAAAATAGATCCCTTGGTCTGATGTGATGTATCTCAGGAATTCTTTGTCAATAGAATAAACTCTTTTTAAACTCTGAAGTCTTGTAGTCAGGGAAGGTGAAACCATATCATATGTATACATACACACATCTATTTTAGTAAAGAAAATTGTTATGCCTTTCATAGTAAAAGTGATCCAATATAATCAACTTGCCATCAAATGCTACTTTTTCTCCTTAGGAAATTGAGCCAATTCAGGGAATTTAGGATGTTTTCCATTATTAGCAGGTTGAACATTGGGCAACGGCAGTGCCTAGATAGGTCTTAGTGAATGAGAGCCTAGGCTGCCAGACGTATGCATTGCCTATATCTATGTCACCATGCCACTTTTTTTTGTACTCATTATGCTGAAGACAGAAGTCGCCTACATCTACAGAAACTTGTCAAGTCGTTTTGTTGATGTGAATGTTTATTGTTACTTACATGTGGCTGATCTCTGATGAGTGTTAACATGTAATACAAAAATGTCCACATTTCATGCTCAAACACATAGTGCCATCCACATACCATAAACCTAGATATCCTTGTTCTTGATCTCGCAATCTTTCTCTAGGACTCCGACCAACCAACCAATTCACTCACCACTGCCTATGAGTCTGTATATACTCTTACCAGAGGTCACTCCTCTTCATAAAGTGGATGACTGCATTATAAAAGATCTGCCCATTTGGGTAGAATGTCTGCCCATCATGATATTCTTGCTAGACAGTGGAGTAAAAAAGCATCTATTCTCCAGATAAAAACATATACTGTTTACCTGAGACTCAGTTCATCTGTTCTGGCATAGCAGCTCCACTTGAGACTGGTTGAATTTGTTGTAAGGCACTGTCAACTTCCAGGATCTATCTGGTAAGGGCCAGATTATTGAATTAAAAGAGGATTTAATGGGCTCACCAATCCTGCATCTTTTGAATCTTTAAGAATGAAACTGATTATTGCCATTGCCACCCGCCATTCTCCTGGAATTTGATACTTATTGCTTTTGATTTACTTTCTTATCTAGAGAGTGGGAGGTTATAGTTTCAATGGATTTCGCTTTATTGCTACATTGAAATATCTCTGCCACATATGAATTTATTTCAACTCTCTGTGCTTCAGTTTTATATGTAACAAAGTCTTAGTAAAATTTACTACCTTGTAGGTATTTGCTATGATAAAAAATTGATTCAATAACCTTTTATTATTCTTTTTAATATGTTTGAAGTATTGTGACATATTTTTAGGTAGATGAAAGAAACTCTGTTCCTGATGTCCAAGTGACACAAGACAGACTTAATTTATCAGGTGAAGTAAACAGTAGTGGGAAGAAATTAAAGTAACTTATAAACATGCTGGGGAGAATGAGTGCTAATTTTACTGATGGTTCAATTTTTATTCAGATTATTTTAGCAGGAGTTTCCCAGTTGTCCCTCTAGTGCTTCAGAATTACTTCTAGGTTTTACATTTTTAAGCAGATTCTAACATTTGAGTTTTGTTTTTTTTTAATCAAATAAAATTTGAATCTCAGATAAACATAACTTGTAGGTTCTTAGCTGTAACCCACTAATCACTGATGTTCAAACTAGTTCATTGCTTTCTCTAGGATTCACTTTTTAAAAATAAAATAATTCCATTCTAAAAAAAATGCAATTCTCAGCACTTAATTTGAGTAAATTTATCTGATCACTCTCTTAGTGAAAGAAACAATTTTAAATAAGGTAGAAGGGGGAAAAGATTAGGAAAAAAGACATGACATATAAAGAAAAGTAAAGGGAGTTTGTTAATCATTGATTTTCATGTTGTGTCCAACAATTATAGAGAAACTAAGAGATTCTTGGTGAAACTTGTAAATATTTCCAATTTTGATTTGGGTGGAAATTACTGAAACATTTGGTACAATTCAATTAAAAACATTCTAGTTAGTTCTAGGTGGTTTAATAGAGCAGTCAAATAAGTAACCCCAGATCAGCCATATTAACCCAGTATACGCATGTAGATGACAAGTTTACAAATTTTCCTCATTTGTTTTCTGGGTCTGGGGAAAGAAAATAGGCTTTTGGTCTCAAGTCCAATGTTAGTTTGATGTGTCACTTTAGGAGTGTTACTTAACCTCTTCATGGCTTTCTTTTTCTTAATAAAAAGAGCGAGGGGGTTGCAGATTGTATTTAGTCGAGAAGGTGATGATGAGTAATAAGTACAGCAATGGATCTTAAAACATTTAAAACTGTAAAGAACTATCAAATACAAGAAACTGTCCTTGTACATTTTAAGTTATGAAGAAATCAAGACAATTTAAATATAAAATTTCATTAATAAATATGAATCTGACTCAATGAACACTAAATATGTTTGCTTAGGGTAAAATGAAAATCTGTATGAAAATTTTAAAAATGTACAAAATAGTATAACTGTCATTCACTGGAAGTATAAGAAGAATGATTTTGCCTTTTGATTGCGAGAGATAAATTGTGCTTATTATCAAAACAGTCTTTTAGACTTTGTATAGTTATCTGGAAGAACTAGAGAATACATTGCTTTCCTTCCAGCAGACTTCACATTTTTAATCCTTACCAATACATGTTGGCCTGATGTGCAACTTGACACTCTCATATCAAAAGATAAGATTTGGGAAATAAAGAGAAAATAAAATTCTAACTACCTCACTGCATATAATATATTTTAACAGCTGGGTTTTCTTATTCTGGTAATGTCTCTCTGATCTTATGGATCACGATTCTATGTTACTTTTTTTACAAGGAGAAATACAGTTTTGTAGCAGAACAGTGAATATATTCTCCTCCTTTTCTTGCGTGGCCAGACCACAGACTGAACCTGTTACTGAAATTGTGCTGTTTCCACTTTGTGACATGATATCATGTTTCTGTTGTTTCTGGATAAGCTCAAGCACAAGCTAAACCTCAACATGTCCTGTGGCTTTGATCTAAGCCTCTGTGTATGGTTCGTAAGCCTCAGACAGTGCTGTTATAAAATATCTGTCTATTTCTTATAAAACCGTTGAGTTTCTGTAAGCTGTCTATTTCTTATAAAACCGTTGAGTTTTATTGACGTGAATCTGGTGATTTTCATGCCTTGATCAATCTCTGCTTTTCCACAGTTCTGACATGAAAGGCATATAGCTTGCCTAGCATATAAATAAAAAGTCCTTCATTAAGAAATAGATTTTTCCCTTGCAAACTTTAATTTAGTATTTTCTTTCCTGGAAGTAACTCTGTAGACCTGTAGTGTTTCTAATTTTTATTTTCCTTCCTATATCTCAACATCACTGACACTTGCTCAAACAGTTTAATAGCCCGTTTTTTAAATCTGATAATCAAAAAATTAAACAAACAACCAAAAAAAAAAATCCCTCTAGGTTAAAATTTCATCGAATAACTTTTTAATATTGTCCTTATCTGATATTAAAGTTAAATAAATTGAAACTAATTCCAAAAAGCAGATTTCATCAGTAGTGTGTAGCATACATTCGACTTTCTGTGACCAGATATTGAAGGTAAAGAGTCAATGTGAGTTGCTGTTTAATTTTATTTTCATTCTGCCTTTAGTTCTTGGTGACGTTATGGAGATCAGCTCAAATCCTGGGAGACGTGATAAATCTTACCTGTCAGCTCGTCCATAAATTCTTCTCTACGTGTGTGCTACCTCCTTATCTCCATGTTAGTCACTTACACTATAACGCTAGTAGCACTTGATAACTAGTTTTAATGAATCATTTGTATAGAAATATGTTTACTTTTTTTTTGTCTTCACCCAGATAATATACACACAAACACTATTTGTACTATTTGGGACAGAGCCTACATTTTATTCGTATATCTCAAAGGTGAATAAATGGATACATGAAGAGATTTTTGTTAGCAGCACATGTAATAGTCCCTTGAGCTTTCAATAAAAGCTAAAATTGAACAAAAGTTTAAGCTATTAAAATATTAAGAAGAAGTATTATGGAGTATACTACTTTTGGCTTATTCATTCCCTCCCCACCCCTTCTTACTAAAAGAGCTCTGATTCTGTTCAAGATGGTAACATGCCTGAAGAAAATTACTTTCTCATGCGCCTTATATGACATTAATGGAAGAGTCTATATTAATATTTAAAATAAAGGAAAAGAGTCAGTCAGATAATCTTTCCCTTCCCCATTTTCTATCTTGAAATATAGGCATTTTGCCTAGATATGCAATACCAAGTTTGTATTACCTGAGTAAAAACTGGACACTGAGGATAACAGAAAACACACCGAACCTTCTTTAATGGCATTGTCCCCCTCCCCCACATACAAATCCTAAGCTGTTTACCCCTGAATATCTTGGAGGGAAGAATGGTTAACCCAGTAGATTCAAGTTTCTGATGCATACAACCAAAGATATCCATAAATAACAAAAATGTGTATTTTAAAAAACTATTTAATCTTTAAGGTCTTAAAGTGACAGCCTTATAACTTGAATTTCTGTATCTCATATTTCATTATCTTAATTTTCCTAGTGGGAAGGAAAATAGAGAAAAAAATTTTCAGCTAGCAGAGCTCCTACTATTCAGGTTTAAGAACAAAAATGATGAATTTAATCTTTTATAAAATGAAAACTGATTTCATAAGATAGTGTAGAGAATAATTAAAATATCTATGAAAGAAACAGCAACTTAGTATAAATTTTAGTATAAATTTAGTATTGAATTTTATGAACTTTATCTTTTATTATTAACGAGAGTTTACTTTCTCTTAAATAAAATTAGAATAGAATGGATTTTGAAAGGTCATAAGGCCATGAATGTATTTATCCTCCAGGTATTTTTTTCCATTCAGAGAAATTAGAAATACTTTGTCTATAACTATATGTGAATTTTCAAGGATAGCCCCAATTTCAATAATACAGGTCATATACACTGATTTTGAAAAATCATTATATTCTTTGTTCTAATACTCTCCTTGTGGGTAAGTTATTTTTGAAATCAAATATAAGACCTTTCACTCAATAAAACAAATCATTTTGAAGTTTTGCTCGTCTATAGGTGTTCTAAACTTTATTTTGAGGCCACATTTGAATTTTTCTCTAAGTTTGGAATCCTTGTTCTCCTCTTTTATAGAATTTATCCCCTTGCTCAAACCTTTCAATATCTTTGCCCCCTCCGATCTTTAACATTCAGTGCCTTCTAAAACATAGTTCCAAAGCCAGCCTTCTCAATCATGTCTCCTCCTGCATCTCCATGCACAAGAAGGCTGAATCTTTAGGAAAATAAATTGGATTCTTTCTAAAGGTTCATTTTCAAGGCAGCTCTGAGTCCATAGTGTTCACAAAGTCTCTTAATAGTATATTCCTTAAGACTTTGGCAGAAAACAGTTAAACATCCTTTGGGATCTATGTGTTTAGGACAGAGCTCTTCTGGTTTTATTGCCAGATTATTGAGCTCAAGTTCCTGGAGGGTGAAAGACATCTCTAAATTGTCTGCATGTGGTGGAGATGTCACAAATCACTTCCAGCTGATTGGCTTCCTGTTTGTTTAGTTCAATCCTTCAAACTTAACCTCAATATACCATCATATTAGTTATAGTCTTGATGCATATGGATGCTGTGAGATTTTATGGGGTTATCTATTTTTTTTGTGGCACAGACAAGAGTTACTCCTGCTAGGCCATTGATGAAGAGTTAGGGATTCATTAGTGTGAGTGAGCTGGTCAATTGCCATAGCTCCAAGATACATGTGACTGTGTGTACCTACTGGAGTGAAGGATGGACAGTCAGTAAAAGAAGACTAAAGCTCAAGTAAGACCAAGCATTACACCAATGTCCCTTGAAGGAGTATTTTACTTGGTCTCACGTTTGACATTTTTTCTTGGCTGCAATTTCTATACTTTTTTAGGTATCATGATTGAGTTTGAGTACCCAGCCTTCACATTCATCTTTTCCAGGTTCTTGCTGACCCCACTTTCCTCATCTTCTCTACCTCTCTAATACCCCACTCTCCCACATTCCCATTACAAATAAGAAAAAAATACATATATATCTCTTGTCATGTTATATTACAGTAAAACTTAAAGTCCCAATTTCAGAGACTTAGAGTCATTTGCTAAAACCACTGTCTAGTTTCCAGAGGACACAGCGAAGCTCAATTACACAAACTCCTCAGTTGATGAAATCTAATTGTACTCTAAGTTCTGATCGTATATATTTACATATACAGATATAAGTATATGTATTATATATGTATGTATGTTCTAAATTTAAAATAGATAATAATTTCTGTTTGTCTCATAAGCTATGTAATCCATGTTGCCTCTTAAGGAACATAACAGGAAAGAAATGAGGGGTGGGGCCATTTATCTCAGGGACATTCATTTTGAGTCCTCAAAGTCCCAGTGATAAGGAGCCTGAAAATATTCCTGATGTGGGAAATCTCCAGGCTCTAGTCTAATGTTACAGAATCAATCAGCCAGAAGTCTGAGAAAATATGAGTGGGGAAGAAAAGAATACTGCAGAAGCATGCAATGTTTCTTTTGTGGTTGGCAGAGAACACCAGGAACAAGAGACATGGCACACAACCAATGGTAAAGACACCAAAAAGTCTCAAATTTGGGCATTACCCATTCCATGACTTTATGAAATTCAGAATTTAAACATCTCTTATCCCCTAAGCTTCCATAGTTTAATCCTTGTAACCGGACCCCAGAATCTGGCAGTTTTTCCTCTTCTGTTTACAAATCAGTTATTCCATCCCTGGCCTCAGGGATTTGAACAGTTCTGCAAGAAAAAACACTGTGAGTGGTTCAAAGTCTTTACTGGCCAACATTTCAAATCAAGTGTTAGGTGCCCTCAGCCAAGAGCAGAGCAATGAAAGGGAGGGCCAAAGAGATCCAGTCTGAGGAGTCCAAGTGAACCAAGATTTCATTCTCTGGAGCAGCAGCTGGCACAGAAGTGAGTCCTTAAATGAAGACCTTTTTACCTCTCTTCACAGCTTCTGACATCTGGGTATAGGAAAGCAGGGTGTGGATGGGAAATGTTAGAGAAAATGCAGGATGTTCTTTTTCTTTTGAATATTTTAGCTACTTTGAGAACTCTACACAGTGAAAGCCAAGCCAGGCCAGTGAACTGAAGAATAAAATTTGCTGTTTCTTTGTTTATTGCATCTCATGAGGTGTAGTATTCTTGAAGTTTGGCATAAGTTCTGGCCTGTAAGGCCTTGTTCTACTCAAAAGGGTTGACTATAAATGAAAAGAGGCATAGAGAGTTTAGGATAAACTCAGTAGATTGATACTCATTTCACAATCCTTTGTATAACTCCTGGTCAAGAAAAACCTTGAAGGGAGGCAGGAATCTGAGGGCAATGGGTTCTGCAGGGAACCAAATGCACCGTTATTCTTTTTGACATTCTGTGATTATTAGGGCTAGCAACGAGACTCCTGAAGGCCTAAAAAGAGATGTTCTTATAAAACTCTTTTCTCCTGAATCTGTTTCAATAAAAAGAAGAAAAGAAAGGGAAAAAAAGGAGAAAAAAAAAGAAGAAAAGAGAAAAAAAAGTCTGATATTCAGACTGTGAAAACTTTTTCTCAGTTTCAACTGCGGAAGGTGAAGAAGGTTAAAGTCAGCATTCATTCCATTCCTGAATCTTAGAACATCTTTATAATTCTGTTGAGAGCAAGCAAAAATGGACCTTAAAGGTCATACTTTAGCAGTCTAGTGTTGACATAAAGGCAGCCAATTTCGATTAGTTTTACAGATGGCTCTTGGCCAAGATTCCTACGAGAATTCTCTAAGTACTGTTCTAGACCTGGAGAGTCAATGGCTGATTGGGCAGGGGACTGTGGAAAGAAAAGGGAGACATGAAGCTCTAGGTCTCCAGGCCCCAGCTCTGTAGTAGAACTTTAGGAGAAACCAAGTGAGGTCCTTCAAAACAGTGTATTATACTGTATTTAATTTCCATTGTAAAGTTTCAGTATATATAATGCTATATGTGAATAAATTTCAATCTATACACTATGACAAGTACCTTAATTGGGAGTATATAATTCAGGATTAGATAGTTAGCATTTTAAAGACCCTAATTACAAATCCCTACTTCTGCAGGAGTTAACAGAGAGGAATTTTAAATAACTGTATTTTAAACTGACTTCGAGAGTTGATTACTTTTTCATAAGAGATGATAGAAATCCATGTAGATGGGCTAGAAAGAACAGACAGGCAGCTCAGCCCTTGTATCAAGAGAAAGGAAGAATCCAGTGGGATAATGTCCTAGGCTAAGAATTTTGATTGGTCTTGTGCAAAGCTATGTACAGATAATTCTACTCTGACTTTGATTAGATTAGCAGAATCCTGCCTTGAAATAATGTTGAATATGCCTCAAAAGAACTTTTCATGCAAGGCACTGGCTGGGTGCCTAAACCAGAGCTTATCCAACAGATTATGCGACTGTTTTGTGTCTGCTTATAAATAAATATATGTATGGCAGAATTTGGACTATGATTGCTTATCATTTGTTATTTATAAGGCTTAGTGCATGGGTTCAAAAGGAGACTGATATACCGTACGTTTTAGTATTTAAAGTTATAAATCAAATTGAAAAATTTTTAAGAAAATTATGTTCTATCCTTCTACCTTGACAATACTGAAATACTATTGATCGATATTATCTAAGAGGAAGAATTTAATAAATTAACTAGGTTGCCTCTTGCATAAGTCTATTGTTTGCATCCACAAGACTTGACTTAATTTAGAAAGCTGAATTTGTATGGACATTTTAGTGCTAACCACCGTTTTTTACAGATGGTTTTCAGTAGTCAGACATAATATGCTTCTAGTAAACGAAATAATAAAATGTCTATTATTTTGGAGGATTATTTTCAATGAATTTACACATATTTAAGTAATGTATTCAGAGAACAAATAGGCAATGTAGGTAATAAGTAGCAGTGAATTTCTGATATTTAATGACCAGTAATTAAATGTACATCGTGTCATATATGTACATACCAAAAAGTTTATTTTACATTAAATTGAAGTTTTCAGAAACTTAAAACATTTTTTTTGCATTAATGTAAGCTATTCATTTCATGTTGTTTAAATTTGCTACTTCTTAATTTTATTGAAACATGCTTGCAATGCTTTGCAAATTGATATAAAAATTCTCTCCAATACTGTTAAAAAAAAACCAAAGATTCGATTTTCAATCAAGCATCTTGCTTTATTATTTTTTTCTCTGAAATGTAATGTTAACTTTACATTCCAGGAGCTAATTATGCAAGTGGCATATGCAAGTGTGGAAAAGAATATGACAGTATGTTCTAAGTTTTATGAGTCAACTATTCCTTCCTTAACTTTTCTCTGCAAACATTGCTGTTATTTATTTTGTACCTAATTATGTACAAAACATTGTGCTGAGTATTTGGGAGGTAAAAAGTTTAAAGACACAACTCTTGCCATCAAAGTTGTATATATTTGAAAAGTAAGATAAAATCTGTATGTTGTATTAAAGGAAATATATTATGGATATGTCTACATATCAGATTCACATGGACAAGGAAACTCTCTTGGGGTACATTTGTAAATATCCTTGGAAAAATAACACTTTAGAATTCAATATAGGTAATACAAAAAATAAGGCAATATTTTATTATAGTTTTATGATATATTTTATGACAAAAACATCTCAATAATGACTGCTTAGTTAATGAAATTTCACTTTTTGTACTTCATTAGCTTTGTCTACTTATTAAATAGATCTAACTCATAAGTGTCATTCTAGGAAATTGAAAGTGTTAATTCCTTTCTGAAGAGCAAATTATTCTAAATATTCTCATAAGTAGGTCAAGCACAACTTTTTAAATTTCATTTTGTTTAATAGAATTTAACTCTATTTTGCCTTTCCTTTATGCTTTCAGCCATGATTTAAAATCTACCAAGCTGTTCATGCGAAAGTTTGTATTTGAGTTAATATTTTGTTGCACCGATTTTACAAATCTTTCTAATTTAATTATTACCTCTCATTAGCTCAACTCTGTAAATGGGGATGAATTTTAAAATTCAGCTTATCCTTTTGAGCTGACTAAAGTAGGCTTAATAATATGTTTTAGATATACAGATCTCTAGACAAAAAATATTGGATTAAATAGTGTGACACAATTACTTAGAGTCATTTTCAGTAATAGTTGATAGTCATTGTGATCGTTAATTTTATGCATCAACTTGATTGGGCTAAGGGATACACCAGATATCTAGTAAGACTTTATTTCTGAAGGTATCTGTAAGGGTGTTTCCTGAAGAAATTAGCACTTGAATAAGTGGACTAAAGACTACCTTGCCAAGGTGGGCAACATCATCCAACCCATTGAGAGCAAGAATGGAACAAAAAGACAGAGGAGGATGAATTTGCTTTCTCTAGAGCTGAGGCATCCATTTCCTCCTGCCCTTGGACTTCAGTGCTCCTCGTCCTCAGGCCTTTGGGTTTGGACTAGAACTACCTCAACAGCTTTCTTGGGCTTCCAACTTACAGAAGGCAAATCATGGGACTTCTCAGCCTCTATAATTGTGTGAGCCAACTCCTCAGAATAAATCTCTTTCCATATATCTTTATATACCCTGTTGATTCTGTTTCTCTCAAGAATCCTTACTAATTTATTCATCAATATATTTTATTTACTAATTTGATGTTTATTTATTGAATCTTTACTAGGTATCAGGGTAACATCTGGCCCAAGAGTTACAAAGTTTGAGAGTTTCTTTATTCAGAGATTTGGCCAGACTGACAGCTATGTAGAAATGTATACTATTTATCAATGACGATTATTTGACAAAATTTAGCAACTATAAGATATAATTATAAGCATAAACTTACATAAAATGCATTTACTATTTATTATATTGCAACCAACACCTATTTTTAGGTAGTCATGAATGTGGGCAGAGGTCAATGTTAAAGATTGCTTTATTCTTGCTATGATAAGACTTTGAGAGCCAAACTTCACTGAACATATTTGCCCTTCTTTAGGCCTTACTCAGACTCTTTTATTTTTTTTCTAATTCCCAAATATATTTTTACTAAAATGTGACCTAATAAATCTTCTACCTAATTTCTATTAGATATTTACTAATGTAAATAGTATTTCAATCCAGGCTTTTAAAAAATACTGTTACTCAAAAGCAGAAACTTTGTTTTAAAAATGATATTGCCATAAATTTGTGTTATTCTTTAGTTTATCACATTTTTTCACACATATTAAATTAGTAGATCTTTTTTGAATAGAAGTTAATAGAGAAATAATGAACTTTTTGTGTGTGTTGTCTGAATTCAGAAAACTATATTCAGAGGCCTCAGAAGAGAGGGGTTCTTTTCTTTCTTTCTTTTCTTTTTTCTTTTTGACAGAGAGAGCCAACCACCTCATATATCGAAGTGGTTAGCTCTCTTTTGTAAATACGGCATATTTAAATTCTCTGGGAAAAAAATCTTCTTATACATTTTTAGTACAAGAGATGAAAATGCAGCTGGACTCATGGGTTTGAATTTCCTTTTGGGAAAATGTGTGACTTATTTCCAAAGATACTAAAACTGAGCTATAGCCATTTCAACATTGCCAGAGGATCTTTTCCTTCTTATTCTTTTGCAGAGAAGAGACTAACCATTGTTTGACCTTGCGTACATTCCGCTGTAGCTAATGATCTTGTTTTCTCCTTAATGTTTCACCTCTACTTTAAGTCTTAATCTAATTTTCTTATACTTAAGTAAGGTATGGGAAGGTGAAGAAAGATGTGATGACAGAAAAAGATTATTCAATGCAAATTACAGGCTTCTCTTTCTAGATGCAGTATCATCTCCCTGTGAAGACTGTCTAATGATTAAAGTACACTGTAAAACAATGGTTCAAAACAATTTTTCAACTTAACTTACAACATTGTGATATTTCCATTAAAAACAGTGAACAATTAGTAGTGATTCTGAAGGAGGGCATGCTCTCAGAGCGAAAAGGTTGGTCCTGTCTAGTTTGAAAAAATGTTACCAGAGGCATGTCACCATCCCCTTCTTGCATGGAGAATCATTTCTTTAAGAGATAGAATGGTGCTGACAATAAAATTTGATACCAAACATGTTCCAGTACCTCTTCATTCATTTAGTCAACAAATACTTGCTGCCAATTATGTGATTGTCAATGTGCTAGGACCTGGCAGATGAAACCACTCTTCTAGAGATCAATCGTATGTGTCTGGGGCTGGGAGGGGTGGGGGCACAGAAAATGAAAGATAAATTGACATATGAGATATTTTCAGATAATGATAAACACAAAGAAAATATTAAATCATGGCAATGAGACATAGAGTGACAGTGGTGGTAGAAGAATAGATAGAAGGCCACTAAGGATAGCATATAATGAAAAGAGTCATATGGGATGAGATTGAAGAGGTAGACAGGGGCCTCATGGCAAGCATTTAGTATACTTAAATATAGATCTTGGACTAAAGTAAATGTGAAGACAAAGATGAAAGCATGACATACAAATGTTATATATTCTAACAGAATTTAAATAATGCAAATAATTATAGAATAAAGGAGAGAGAAGGAAGACAATAGAATAAGCTCATTGTTTGCACAGGCAATAGTGAAAATCAAAGGATATCATCAATAATTAACAAACAAGTTAATAAACTATTTTTAAAAACTGAATTAAGAGCTTTTAAAGAAGGTATACACACAAAAAATAACAACTAGAACAAAAATGAAAACTTCTCTATATAGCAAAGAAACATTAAAAAGTATAAGAACAAAGAGAATACAAGATGTAGAGAAATAAACACAACAAATATGCCATGATTCTCATAAAAATTATAACATAAAATAACATTATAGACATGAGCTCAAATATAATATCACATCAATATAGGTGAATGAAATTAGTTCATATTTCAAAAATGTTTTCAATTTGAATCTAAAAGCAAAACTAATTAAATGCTAAGACATGCTTCAGGTTAAAAATAAAAGGAAGGGCAAAGATAAATTATACTAGACAAATATAAAATATAAAAAACAGGGGCTGTCATCCTAATATCAAAAATTTAGAATTCAGTATTAAAAAGGACACTTTTATGCAAACTATCACAATTTGTTATGATGATATAATAATTATATATAGTCACACATCAAAATAACATAGTTGTCATCTTTATAAGTTAAAAAGCATGGTAGATTTAAGAAGATATTTTTAGAAATACACCAATAATAAGAGACCACTATTCAATATAAGAGAGAATGAACTGACAAATAAGTAGAGCTATAAAAGACAAATCAATGTAAAAAATAAGATATAGTAATGCCAATAAAAATTGCAGAAAAACTTTTTTTAGATATAGATAACATTATTCTAATGGAAATACAAAGAAACTTGAATTGTTTTGAATAGAAAAAATAAAGGAGAATACTATTTTTGAAGACTTAGAAAACTGTCTTGATCTGCCTATAGTTCAAATCAGTGTGGTATTGGCAGAGAGATAGAGTATATCTATGGAACAGAATAGAGAACCAAGAAATAAGCAATAGACCCAAACAAATGTGTGCAACATATTTTGGACACATGTATAAAAACAATTCAATGGAGAAAAAATAGCCTTTTCAACAATTGGTGCTGGAGCAATTAGACAATCATATGCCAAAAAAGGAAAGAAAAGAAAACTTGACTTTTATCTCACACCTCTTACAAAAACTAATTTTCTCATACCTTGTATAAAAACTTACTCCTTCCTCTCTTCATTCTTCCCTCTATCTCTCCCTTCCTCTTTCTTTCCTTGCTTCTTTCTTCCCTGCTTCCTTTTCTTGCTCCATTTTTTTTACCCCCTTTTCTCCTCTTTCCTTCCTCCTATATACCCTCTCCCTCTGTTTTATTGCTTTTTTTTCCCCTTCAGGCTCTTATATTTTTCTGTTCATCTCTAAAACTAGTTAGAGATGCTTATAAAATTAAACATAATGCACAATAAGAGTATGAGGGATACAAAACAATAGAAATAAAATGAAACAATAAGATTAAATTAAATTCATCACCTCTTTAAGAATTGAAGCCTATGATAGCATTTAAAAATATTTAAAGTTTCTGGGTAACTTTGAGAAGAGAATCTATATTAATGCATGTAGTTTTTATTATCTAAAAAATTAAAAGATAACTTAGTGTGTGCTAAGACTTTTCCCTTGAAATTAAATTTAGCAGACTATTTTTTTATTGGTTTGCATTTAAGAAACATACAATGAAGTCAACATTACGTTAAAAAAAATTGAATGGAGCTATTCTCTAGATAAAGGTGTGCTTTATCACTAGCATTAATTCTAACATTTATGTTGGAACTATAATAATTGAAACTATAATAATTGGAACTAAATCAGAACTTAATAAAGGTTATCTTTTGTATGTACTTATTTTTATATTACATTAAAATAGTTGGAAGAATATTCATCAAATGTGGAGTGTATATTTGATCTGCTTTGACATAAAATATTGGCCCATGTACCTCCACTTTATACATTTAATACAGATTTAAAAAATTATTTTAACTTTTTTACCTATTGAATTTAGGATGTGACTGGGGTTTGGAGCACACAACTAAGTGTTATGTACTTTTTCAAAGCAATTGGAAATATTTTTAAAATGTTTTTCTGTAGATTCATTTGCAAAATTATGACAGAAAAAAATGCCATCCTATAGATGAACTAATCTTAGCTCCATGTCAACAAGACCTAAAAAAATTAGACTTTTAAAGGAATCAAATTTCAGTTATTAAAAACAACACCAGGGTCAACCACAAGGAATTTCAAAGCTATAAAGTAAAAAGGGATCTTAATCTATCTTGCGGGTGTATAATCTTGCAGGTTCAAATTCAATTCTGTACATCATTGAATGATGCCTGTTTCAGTTATCTCATCCACAAAACAGACCCATCACATAGATGTACATGTGTGTGTGTATGTGTGTGTGTGTGGATTAAAGAAGTTGATATATGTAAAAATCTCTCTCTCCTGTCGACCTACAGTATATTATTTAAAAATAATTTTTAAAACAAATTCTGTGTGTGTTTTAAATAGCTTAATTTTTTCCAGCTTTGCTACGTGGGTGATCCCATGCCTAGGCATTTTTAATTGTAATATGGTTTGTGAATCTCTTAAGACCTTTTTTGGAAGGGAAACTATCATATTCAGTACAACACAGTTCTCAGATTCTGGTTTCCTCATGGTGTTAATGCCAGATTTTTGGCTCCTTTCCAAACATAATATGCTGTCCTAGCTTTTTCTTATTGAGCCTAAAGAAAATGGTAGAGAGCCCTTTGTTTTCTCTTGAAATGACTGAAGAAACCTCCCTTGATGACTGGAAATAAACTGATAGACAGAAACTCTAGTGTGAGGGGTGTTTGCTAGGATCCCTTTTATGGCCTAGTAACATCTCACATCTAAAATTCAAATTAATGTGCTCTGATGTAAGAAGTTTTCAGTTCAGATCCTCATCTTGAAAATAATAATAAGCTGTAGAAGAAAAGGCAAATGCTACTGTGGAGCGGGGTTCACACTGGCATCCTTTGGGACACAGGACATCTCCTCTGGCATAATTTTATCCCTTATTGGCATTCACAGAGATCCTTATTAATTCCCTAGTTAGATACTGAGTCTGCATTTCCTGCTATGGCATCTCCTTGTCCAGGCCCCTAAACCTCACTTTTTTAGGAAAACTCCACTTCTTTCTGCAGAAAGAGGGTGGAGCAGAACTGTTGAATGCTCTTCTGCACTACTATTACTGTGAGGAGAGGGTGCTGGTCTTGTCCTCTCACACTTGGAAATAGTATGCTGCCATTTCTCCCCTACAGTAGTCATACAGTGTTATTGCAAGAGATTATTAAATGACTTGACATCTTCCTGAACCCTATATGAAAAGTACCTGCACAGGTATATTTCATCTTGGATCTCTAAATTTAAAGAAGGGTCTCTCAGTCACCACACTTTTCCATGGAATCAGCGTAGGGCAGGACAATATTATAGGAAACTTCTATTTCTACAATAAGTAGGAAAACTTCCACTTATATCCAACCTTTTTTTTTTCCTCTAACATGTTGTTTTCTTCAATATTTCCTATCTTCCACTCCAGTTTAGAGGGTCTTATCCTTCAGAGGACTGTAGATCATTTAATTATCGTCAAAACAATACATGCAACAAATCATCTCCAACTCAGAGGCATAAATGATATGCTTGCATGACTCTTGAGTTTACGGAGCTTTAACACATCAAGGCTGGGTTCAGTTGGGCTTGACTCCAATTGTGAATTAGATATAGGTCTATTCCACCTTGAACCAGTGGCTACCCAAGGCACAGTCTCAGTGAAAAAGCAGATGCGAAAGAAAAACAAATCTGGTAAGAGCATTATTGAAAACTGCTTAGAAAAAAAAATTCTTAGGATGACAGATGCATATGTATAAATATTGGAATGGTATCAATCTTTTCAATTTTGAAATTACAAAATTTGCATAAATAGTTTAGTCAAAGCAAGCTCATCATACACACACATATTAGATTAAATACTTCCTCAAATAGAAATGAAAAGCAACTATCAGATAAATCTAGTAATGTCAGCATTATGGCTAAATAAAGCATCCTTCGTTCATGTCCTCCCATACCCCAAGCACAAAAATTTGGCATTGATTCATGGACAGTAATGCCTTTGTGGAAGCTGCGAGATCCATTAACACATACGAAGGGACCCGAGAGGGGTCTCACTCACCTGTGCATTGGGTAATAGGCATACAGACTTTGGCCCTGGCTTTAGAACTTGCAATGGCCCATTAACCAACTCCAGCTCCTCTGGGCCATAATCCAGAAGCCCTTGGAAAACATTGTCTTACACAGTCGCCTACAGATGAAAGAGCTTTCGTGGAAGTCCAAGTTTCCAACACACTGTTGGAATCAAAAAGGATGAATTTGAACACAACGGGTAGGATAAGAGGAACAGTTTGACTATACCTGCATCATTCCTCCTCCAAGGAGTCATGGCTTAGGGCTAAAAGGTATCTTTCTTGGTGAGTAAGTTCTCCATGGCAAAAAATGAGAATGAATGAATGCCTGGCTTCTCCAGCTGTGCAGGATACTGTTAAAAAGGCTCATTTCTCTCTCACCCTATCCAGAATACTAAATCATGAATTGAATGACTGAGGGGTGGGGAGAAGTTGGGAGCTGGGAGAGCGACAGCTAGAATTCTTGGAGGGCATTAAAGGGACTTGATTACTACCAACTATACCATGGACTATATCAAGAGGCTTGCCCACAAGTCTCTAGGGATGCCTTGCCCATAGATCCCTTCAGAAGGCCCACAGGCACCTCTAACACTCAGCATGCCTCACCCACACACAACCTCTTGCAGCCAGCTCCCTGTGCCCATTCCTCATTGTGATGGTGAAAGCAAATTTTGGCCAACAGCTAGTGAGCATGTGCAGAAAGCCTGCCAAATCTGTGGGCCAAGAAGAGACACAAACTTGAGCTTTACCTCTTAGGACAAGATGGTTTTTCTGGTGAATTCTACCAAATATCTAAAAAGTAAATGCTAAGCCTTCTCAAACTCTTTGAAAAATTTTAAGAGGAGGGAACACTCCCAAACTCATTTTATTAGGTCAGAATTACCTTGAAACCAAAGCTAGATAAGGACAGTACAAGAAAATAAAACTACAGGCCAATATCCATGATGAATGTAGATGGAAAAATTCTCAACAAAATATCAGCAAACTGAATGCAATAGCACATTCAAAGGATCACATACCATGATCAAGGGGAATTTATTCCAGGAATGCAAGGATGGTTCAACATACATGAATCAATAAATGTGACACCCTGCATTAATAGAATGAAAGATAAAAATCATATAATTATCTCAATAGATGCAGAAAAAGCATTTAATGTAGTACAACATCATTTCATGATAAAAACTCTAAATAAACTTGGTAAAGGAGGGAAGTATCTCAACATAATAAAGGCCATATATAACAAGCTAACAGCATACTCAGTGGTGAAAGACTGAAATCTTTCTCTCTAAGATGAGTAACAGACGAAGGTGTCCACTCTCATCACTCCTGTTCAGCATAATACTAGAAGTCCAAGTCTGAGCATTTAGGCAGGACAAAGAAAAAAATTCACCTAAATTAGATTGGAAGAAGTAAAAGTGTCATTGTTTGCAGATAACATAACCTTATCTATAAAAAATCCTAGAGACTCCACCAAAATATTATTAAAACTAATTTAGCAATTTCAGTAAAGTTGCAGGACGCAAAATCAACATCAGAAATCAGTTGTGTTTCTATATACTAACAACAAAATATCTGAAAAAAATAAAACAATCTCATTCACACTAGCATCAAAAACATCAAAATATTTCAGAATAATTTAACTGAGGATGTAAAAGATCTGTACATTGAAAACTGTAAGAATTTGATGAAAAGAATTAAAGAAGATGCAAAAAAAAAAAGGTATTTTGTGTTCACGAAGAATTAATATTGAAATCCATACTTTCCAATGCCTTCTATAGATTCAAAGTAAACCCTATCAAAATCTCAGTGAGATTTTTCACAGAAAGAAAAAAATGACAAAATTTGTATGAAACCGCAAAAGACTTTGTATAGCCACAACAATCTTGAGGGGGAAAAAAACACAAAGCAAAACAAAACAAAGCTGGAAGCATCATGCTTCTTGATTTCAAACTATATTATAAAGCTATAGTAAAACAGTATACTAATGGCATAAAAACAGACACATAGATCAGCAAAAGAGAATATAGACTCCAGAAATAATCACGTGCACATAAGACCAGAAACCATTGAACTCCTAGTAGAACGCGTAGGCAGTAATAAGCTCCTTGACATTGGTCTGAGTGATGATTTTTAGAATTGACACAAAGCAAAGGCAACAAAAGCAAAAAAAAAAAAAACAAGTAGGACTACATCAATTAAAAAGCTTCTGCACAGCAAAGAAAATCATCAACAAAATGAAAAGGTAACCTATGGAATGGAAGAAAAGTTTTGCAAATCATAAATTTTATAAAGGGTTAATATCTAAATATGTAAATTCAATACAATCTGTACAATTTAATAGCAAAAAAAAAAAATTGACTGAAAAATGGGCAGAGGAACTAAATAGAATTTTCCCAAAGACATACAATGGCCAACAGGTACATGAAAAGATGTTCAATAAAGCTAATCATCATAAAAATTCAAATCAAAATCACAATGAACTATTACCTCATACCTGTTAGACTGGTTATCACCAAAAAAGGAAGAGATTAGTATTGGTAAGGGTGTGGAGAAAAAGAAACCTTTGTACACTGTCAGTGGGAATGTAAATTAATACAGCCACTATGAAAAACAGTATGGTTTCTCAAAAAACTAAAAATAGAACTACCATAGGATCCAGCAATCTGACTTCAAGATATATATCTTAAGAAAATGAAATCAGAATCTGAAAGAAATATATACAGTCCAATGTTTATTGTAGCCACAATAGGTAGTTGTTATTTTTAAATCCGATTTATGGAAATCATAATGATTTGGACATGTTGTGAGAGCAGAAACTATGGATGGCAAATTGTGTTTTCATGTCAGAAAAATGGTACCATAGGAAGAAAAATGCTTTCTTTATTAAAATGTTTTTGATGTCATCAACACATCGAGGTTATATAGAGTGGCATTGAAAAGAGTTGCATTTGTTATTTTGTGTGAAAGGAAAGTAAATTATCAATTTTTAACTGTGAAATGTAGTTTTTACCAAACTAAGTGGATAAATGTTTATCAACTTGGACAGTATTCTATATCGAAATATAGTCTCTTTACCAATTAAGGCATTGCTGTCTTCTATTCTTGTGACTCGCTAAACTTTTCCTAATATTTCTAGAGTAAGTTAACATTCTCCCAAAAAAGATTATTCATTTGTTTTAACAACATGCTATATTTTAAATAAATTAGCTTTATTTAAAAGAGAATATCCTCTAAAAATATGGGTCAAGACCTAAAATTTGAAGAATTAAGAAATCAGTTTTCTTATATGTACATATTTTGGAGATCACAGAATTCTGTGAAAAAACTGTCAACTTTTATTAAGAAAAAAATTCCAGAGTTGTTGTTGTTGTTATTATTATTATTATTATTATTGCTTAGAAGATAAACAGAGATAGCAGTTATTCTACCCAAAGTATTTTCTTTTCTTTATGCAAGTTAGTTTCTTTGTGCTTCATTTATTCAGGAGTCTTGTTCCAAAATTCTTTATAGATTTTCATTTATCATATCACAGACTGCTTAAAATAAGGAACATTAGAATGTTTCCAGTTGTAACAGAAATGGGCTTTGTTTAGTCAGCTAAATATGAGTTTATACTAAGAATAGAAGCAGGAGCAAAGAAGTGCAGGAAATAATTGCATAATTACTAATACTGATAAACTTCTTAACAGACTAACCAAGAAAAAAAAAACAAATTATCTAATAAAAAATAAAATTAGGAATATTATTACTGACCCCACAGATAATGAAAAAAAAATAATAGCACAAACAACTCTATGAATGTAAATTTGACAAATAGACCAAATTCTTCAAAAACACAAACTAATATGTAATAATAATATGAATAATTATATTTATATACATATAAACAATTGAATTCCTACTTATACATCTTTCAAAAAAAGAAAAACAAGCTCAGATGATTTCATTTGCAATTTCAAGGAGAAATAATGCCAATTCTACACAATCTCTTCCAGAAAGTAGGATAAAATACTTTCCAAACCATTTTTGGGACCCTGCAATACCTTGAAACCAAAATGAGACAGACATCAACAGAAAAGAAAATTGTAGATAATGCTTCTTAAGAAAGTGTTTTTTTCAAAATGAGAGTGAAATTTAAAAAAAAACTGACAAAAATACTGTAATACGAATGTTTATATTTTATCTAAATTTAAATATATTTATAGATATTTTTGTTTAAATGGACAGCAAGTAATCTAAAATACAAAATCGTAAAGACTTGTTAGCAGTTGCTTTTTCATTTTGCTTATTTTGGTACATGATTTTTGGAGTTTTGCACTCATAGAAGATTAACCAATTAAAGTTGAACACATTACTTTAATAGATTCATTTTTGACATTGTGATCCAAAACAATAATTCCTATGTTCTAGAGCCTTAAAAAATGTTAATCCTTGAATAGAGTACAAAATATGAAGATATGATTAAGAAGTTGAGATTAAGTTCTTAGCTAAAGGATGATGAAAATGATATGAGGATGAAAGAGAATAGATAATTTCGGCATCCTAGGCCCTTGTATGCTTCACTATAGTGTCCACTGATCAGATTGTTCCATAAGTCACCCAGTGTTTCTGGGGTAAGTAATTTTTATGAGTTAATAGACCCTTGAGTTCCTGAATCTTTCAGATTTCTTGGTATATTACTTATTCTGTCCTCCATCTCACCACATCCTCTAAAACCAAATACTAGTGTATTGTGAAAAACTAAAACAACTTTTTAAAGAATGCAGAGAATGATAGTATATATAAACTCTAAAAATCCAGACTTATACATATGATTATAATTTATTAGATATATGCATGCTGAAGATAGTGCAAAGACTGCTCTTTGAAGAATTTAAACACATGCATATTTTAAATAGCAAAACTGTTTAGGATTCCAAAGTCCTTATGCTCCTTTTCCTAAAACCTCTTGCATGGTGTTACGCATATTTTAATGTTTTCAGGGAAAGCAACCATTATTTAAAGTTGACATAGATTTTTTTTCCTCTTATTTCTAAACCAGATTCTGGGTTTATTGTTATAACTCTCATAGAGGGTAACAGCATATTATTTTACTAAGATACTAAAGACTTGATATATAAATAAAATGTTGTACAATTCTCAAAAGCAATATTTAGAAGTTAAATTTACTCACTGTGAATATTTTGTCAGATAGTGCACATAGTCATAATCTTTCCATATATATTGAAACTTTTTCTTGGTCTCTACTATTAGAGATAGAGTTTAATGATGAATAATAATTAATTAATCAAGCCTCTTGAACCTCCTTCCAGACAAAGGCCACTGTTATTCCTTGAGAAAATTCAGGCGTGATTCAAAATTCAACTTTGAGAATAAAATATTTTGGCAATTGGCTCCTAATTAATTTTTCTTCTTTCATTTACAAATTTTATTAACATAAAGTGAGGAGAACACATCTGGGCACAGTGAACATATTCTGCCATACCATTCATCAATCTCCTTCCTGGTTTCCTAAGTAATTGTGGGTGATTACTACTGCTAATATTAGTTTACCCTTGTTTATTATATAACACTCCCATGCATTGTTAAATAAAAATCTAATTTATGAGTACAAAAATGTGTGAAGTAAAATTTGAATTATCGAACTTCGATATTAAGTACCTTTCTTCCTTGTTAGCTTGTTAATGAAATGGTCAGTATACTTTTTAAAATTTACATTCTATTATTTAAAAATGACTTTTTAAAACTACATCCCATCTTTTTGCTTTGTATTTTGGCAATGGGTTCTAATATTTGGAAAACTTAACAAATTGTTCACGTTGTTTTCTGGAGAGATCTAACACCTGTCTTACGTGAGTGAGGTTGTGCATACTCTTTTACATATCATAAAGAAGTACTAACACAAATACATTAGTTCATATAATTGAATTATAAGCAGTGTTAAGCAAATTTAATATTATCCACATTGAAAGAATGAAATTAAAGAATAGGTACACTTGTCTTCATTTAACTATAGCTTAAACTTCACACTCTGATACTAGTAGGTCTCTATTCTTAAAGATAGAGTTTAAGGTCCCAAGGAGCTTATTTTGAAAGGTCTGTATCCATGCACTTAGAGATCCTGTGGGTCTTCACTGTCAGTGTATTTCCTATAAGAGAAATCTTTTTAGTAAACAGAATCCATAGAATGAGCAGCTGCACTGATGGTTTTAACAGTTTCAGAAAGAAGATTTATAATGTGAGGTCAAGTTTTGCTCTGCCTGATAAATGTGGAAACAGAATATAATACAACAAATAACCCTAGAGATGCTTTTTATTTGACAACACATCTGGAGCCCATAAAGATAATTTTGCATGTATACTTACTTTGCTTGGGAAAAAGATATCATTAAAAAATGTTCTGAAATGTAGTTTCCACACAAAATACTTATAATCATACTTCTTTCTAAGTTTTTTTGTTTGTTTGTTTGTTTGTTTTTTTTGCTTATTTCCACATGTGGGATGATGGGTAACCTCACAGAAATAGATTTTGACTGGTCCTCAATTTTAAAACTGAACACTTTTAAAAGAACATGAAAATAAACAAAGAGATCAGTAATAGATTTCACAAGATAAGCAATTCAGAGTAAATAGCAAATAACAAATGAGACTTTACTAAAATTGAAAATAACAAAAATGTGAGTGCATAAAAATGATAATATATAGATACAAATGTAGATTGTTTATTATATAACAGAAATTAAAATATATTTTAAATATATATATATTGATATTTGTTGAATTTTATTTTTTGAAAAAATATAGCTGAAGAATCATACGCCCTTTATTCACTGATCAACTCAAATGATTTAGTAAATACTCTTTTTTTAGTATCTATTTCATGTAATGGTATTTGCATTAAGTCACTTTCAAAATTAAGAATAACAAAATTAAAACCATTTGGAGAGCAAGGATCTTAAGCAAAGCACAGTAAAGATTTCATAATATATTAGAAAGCCAAATTTAACCAGTTGCATTGTTGTTTAGCTATTACCCTTCAGTGGTTCACAGGATGGAGTCTGAGAAACTCTTGCTATGCATGTGCATGTTTTCATTTTCAATGTGAACTTTTCCTCTAAACTGTTCATTTTATGAGTAAATAATGTATGGTGGTCACTTTACTTTTGGTCTCTTCCAAAGCATACAGAGCTTGAACTTTTTTTTTTTTTTTATGATTTCAGTATTTAATTAGGTGTCAACTTGAGATGTGTGCCTATCTTGAGCACAGTAACTAAATGCAGCTGTCTCTTTGGGAGTTAAGACATATTCTTGTTGTTAGGAGCCAAGGGGAGTGGCTGCAAAGTAACTGGGTGGTTTTAGGGGGAAAACATAAAAGACAGAGCCTTTTTTCTGAAGACAGGAGAAAGAAACGTCCAAATTCTTGGTCAGTTTTCTCTCTTTCTTGAGCCAATTTGCCACATCACAGATCCCCACTTCACAGAGGTTGTGTAAGGATGAAAAATAATGATCAAGGAAATTGAACCCCTTGCAAAAAAGGGAGGATGACTCTCCATCTCTCTATAGATTTTCATATTGTTTATACTAATTGGTAAAACTGAAACACTTACTTTGAAGAATATTTCAAATTGCAAAAATCAAAATATTCCTTCACTATCACTTATTATTACTGGAATTGAATCTGTCCTTGTTTTTCTAGTGTCTTTAGGAGACACTAAATGTGTTCTAAATAAATATATTTTCCAAGTGACCAAAATATGCTTTTCCAAGCACAAAATCTTTTCATCGTTTTTAAACATCTTTGATCTTGGAAATCTTTCTAAAATTTATTGCTTTTTTTTTTTTAATAAAACAATGAATGAAGAAGATAAAGTATGTTTTTCTAAATTGTATTTTTAATCATATTTAGCAAAATAGTAATAATAATTAAAGCTGTTATTGATTGAGAATTAATTTATGCCAGGGGTTCTCCTAAGCACTTTGCATAGATTACACTTCCTAAATCTTAGAATATGTCTAAGGGGTAGAAGAGATCTTGCCTAAGGTCATATTATCAGGAGTGGGGACCCGGATGTGAACCCCAGTCAACTTGGCTGTTCCCGACCCCAGAGCCTGCCTTGTGACCACTAAATATCACAGGGTTTCTGTTTGTTTATTTGTTTGTTTGTTTGTTTCTGGTGTAGTTTTTCTTTCACTTCTCTGATAGTCACCTATTCCTTCTCTCATAGCTACTATGTCTGTAATTCTGTGATCTCTTTATTCTTCCTGTAGTTTTGTTTCTAACCTGCAAAGAAGACCAACAAGTATCCTAAAAGATAATTATGAAAATTTGTGGATATCATTTTGAGTTTGAAATTTGCTAATAATCTTTAGTTTGTTAGTTGTGACAACTTTGCCTGTCATTAGATATTATGTTCATTTTTTTTAAATATTTGTTTCAGAACAGTGTTTAGAAGCCTGAAACTGAATATATTGAATATTGTCATGTCAAAGATGTTTCTTCATTTCTGTTATTAAGTTGTATAACCAGTAGTTTTACAAGGAAGTTTTTTTTCCTCTATCGAGAAATTATAATTTAATAATGCATAACATTCATCATCTATTTTCCATTTTTATTATAATCTTGCTGTTGACTTAAAATAAAAAAAGACATATCTCCACCTTCATGGAGCTTACAATCTATTGGGAATCATGATTTTTCACTTATCCACAAGCCAGAGACTCTCATACTCAGCAGCAGTGCCAAGTTTCCTTCATAAATGAAATAGTAACTCTTTTTCTCTCCTCTGTTGCCTTTCTACCTGCCTGTCTTTTTTGCCTTCCTTTCTTCATTCATCTTTTTTATTCAAGAATGAAAGATTTATATATGTTTTTTGATGATATATGCAAAAAACTGAATAAAACACAATCTTCATTGTCATCATAGTAATAAATACGGTTACTACTGGTTTATTGAGCACTTAGTTTATTCCAGGCACTATTTTAAACACTTTACATATTCTTTCTTGTTTAATGCTCACAACTCTATGAGGTGTCCACTACTATTATTGGTAGTTTTACCTATAAGACCAAGACCGAGAAATGTCACATAAATTATCCAAGGTCTGCCAGCTAGCAAATGACAGAGCCATAAGAGTCAAATCTAGATCTTTGAGATGCTGATATATTATCCTTCGTTAATTATTTTCTTATGACCCTCTAAAGCAGTTTCTTTATCTTTATCTTTGTTTTATATATTTACTACCAGGTAACTAATTGCATTTCTAAATGTTTATCATATTTCATTGACTCTCAGACTCCATTGATAGCACTATATAACATCATTTTATGTACCAATCAGAAAGAAAAAAGCTATCTAGTAAATATTGATCACCATTGATTATAAGGCGCATTCTAATTATAGAAATATAAAATGTGGATTCATGAAAAATGCATGATATGTATGAAAACAAAGAGGACCACATTATGCACAAACTACTGTTTATGAGGGAAGTGGGAAGATTGAAGGCTGATGTAAGCGGGGTTAGCTGGAATGACTGAAGAGAAAACATTTTCAAAAAGAAAAAAAAAGTTTTTAACTCATATTTGTGTAACTAGAACAGTAAAAAAAAAAAAAAACCTGTCACATATTGCAAATTTTGAGATTATTTTCTATATAACTAGCAAAACATGCAATTTTAATAAATTACACATTGCAAAGATGTTGAGTTCTGCTCTAGTGAGCAATTAGCCTCCTGGATGATGACTCGATTCCTGCAAAGTTGGTTTTCGGCTTTGTCGGGCTGGTCTATTCCAGATGTGCCCCTACCTGTCCTGTCGGAATTAGCACTTACTTCTAGGGCATAATTCTGGGAGTAAAGATGTGGCTTTTTTGTCTCAGTCAAATGTCTAGAGTGTTCAGCCAAGTCTCTTCACTCTGTCCATACCCAGTTTCCAAGGTCTTCCTGCATTGTGCAACTTCTGAAATCTCTGTTCAGCTCTCAGACTCACAGTAGCTGTTTCTAGGTTGGTCTCCTAGAGTCTCACCCTATGAATTTGCAGCTCAGGGGTTAGCCAGGAACAAGAAGGGAAATTTTATGCAGGTTTTATGGTTGCTTTTCTGTGGTCCTTCCTCTTTAGTACTACCACCCAATTCCCGCTGCTTCAGCAGACTCAAATATTAATCTCAGTTTATTCCTCCTAGAAAGAAGACCACTCTCTGCTTGGACTCTCTTTCTCTGGTCTGTGGTTTAGAAAACTACCTCAAAGATATTGTGTGCTATTAGGAGTCATAGACCTAAGATGCAGAACTTCTAATTTAAAATCAAGATCTTAATGTAAAACAAAAATATTTTAGATCAAAACTTTGAGAATATAAAACAATATATGTGACATGAATATTTAGGTTTTAGGCATGAGATTTAATTAATACTTTTTGTTGTCTTAATAGACTGGATTTGCCTATTATGAGCCTTGACCATTTATCTAAGGTAAAATAAAGTAAAAAATATGGATTTTTTTAAATACAAAAATGTGGGGAAAGATATAGATCGAAGAGCTTGAACTCATAAATAATCAGTTCTCACAGTGAGTATTTTTTTGAATATTTTTTCAAGATGACTAACAGGCAGATAGGACAGTTAATGTGATTTGATTCTAGTCTGTTTCTTTCTAGTCTGCACCTGTGACTGATAGTGTGAGCAATAGTCTTCATTGCTTGAAATTTAGAGTGTTTTGAAGGATTTGAGAAAATATTAGAATGATACAGATGTTATATTAATGCACAACCCCATGGACAATAACTTTAAAAATAATGTTAACCTAATACATTGGGTAACTTCTGTTAACAGTATTCTAAATGAATACAAATAAAAGTGCTAATTATATATTAAAATTAATTTTTTACTATTTATGTAGTTTATATAACAGAAAAATTTTACTCTTGGCTTTTTAATACTATTTTAAACATAATTATAGTTATGTTGATTTTTACTCTCAAATTAAAAAAAAACTCAAGCTTTCCTTTTACTAAAGATAGATGTCATGAGATACTAGGCATTAAAAATACTTATAAATTTTTGTTTCTTTGTGTTTAATATTAAATTTAATAATTTTTGTGGAAACGATTTAGTTACTTTGAATATACTCTTATGATCATGGACAAGCTGCTTTGTCTTTTTCTTATTTTCTTTACTTCAGAAACAGCAGAGATTTTCAAGTTTAGGAAGTGTGCAGCAAAGCTCAGTTCCAGTTAAAAATGTGCTGGAGAATCTCTGTAGAGTTGGGAAATGAGAAACACAAATAATTTTAAGCATATTTTATCAGACACATTTTAATATATTGGTTATTATTAGGTAGTTGACAAAGATAAAGACATTTAGCTCTCTCAACTTTTAATTTAAAAGAGTATGTAAGCAAAATGCATTTAAACTTTTATTATGCACACAGCTGCATTGTTTATTAAGTGGATACATTTTTAAGTTTAACTAATCCAACCTCAAACAATATAAGATGCAAAATATTAAAGCTGATTCAAAATGGAAACTATTACAACATAGCAGAACTAAATTTCAAAGGACTGGAGATCTGCCAAGTCTCTTTTGAAGATGTTCAAGTCCCACATACCTACAACTTCCACTTGCAACAAACTCACAGGGGAAAAAAATGGGCTTAGTTGAATACATGTAGAGACAAACCGCCCCACAAAAGCAAAACTAAAGAAGGGTGGGTCATGGCATTATTCATTATTTAGGAAGCAACCAGAAAAGGGGAGCCCAATTTTCTACTTTCTGAAAAATCTAAAATGTCATAAACACTCTGGCTCAGCTTGATTAGAGCCACATTAAGTAATTTTTTCTTCATTTCATATGATTGTTGATTTTTGTTACTAAAGACAATTAATCTTTGACTATAGACCAGACCATTCTAGCAATCTGATATCTGAACATAGCAAGTGTAAAACTTTGAGGGCAGGTGACATGATTCTTTTGATTCCTGATGCATCTCACAACTCAAGCATGGTCCCTACACAGAGTTGGCACCCAGTAAATATTGTTATTGGTATTCATTCCATTTTATATGCTTTGCTATCATTTAAGAAACACAGATCATCTATTTAACGCAATGATAATTAGTACAGAATCTAACTATTATGTCATTTGATTTCCGCTGTGTAGCAAACTATCCCAATATATAGTGGCTTAAAACAAAATTTTATTTAGCTCAGAATTTTGTAGGTCACCAATTTCCGTAGGGCTGGCCAATTATGCTGACCTGGGCAGGCCCTGCTGATCTTGGCTTAGATTTATCATATGTCTATAGTGAGTTGCCAGGTTACCTACGAGCTTGCTAATCAAAAATGGTTAGGTACTACAAGATACAGCTCAGGAGGGCAAAAACTCGTGGTTATTTCTTGCTACCAACCAAAATATATTTTTAAAAATTATAAATTCAACCAATAGTTTTCATTTTTATTTTTGACCAACCCTATCTACCTCCTAGTATCAAGTTGACTGACTCAGATCTTCAGTCTTTTGGGGGACTTGTGATGCTTACAGATATTTAAATTGGATAATCCTCTAATTCAGAAAGTGATAGCTACCATTCACAGGCCAATCCCATCCCACCACCTGCTTTCGTAAAGAAATATTTTATTGGAACACAAACTTACTCATTTGTTTATATATTGTCTCCTACCACTTTCGTGCTATGATGACAAAGTTGGGTAGCTGTGATAGAGAACATATGTTTCACAAAGCCTAAATATTTACTATCTGGTCTCTATTCTATTTGGTTTCTTTCTTGAATAATGATGACTACTGACACATATTTTTAGAGCTTTCAATAGTTTATTATTATAATTAATTAATTAATTAATTAATAATAATAAAATATTAGAGCGCTTTCTTTGTACTGGGTATGATTTTAAGTTAACTCATTTCCACTAATTTAACCTTCATGAAAACATTATGATGTACAATTATTGTCATCACTTTAAAAATAAATTAACTGAGGCACAAAAAAGTTAAACTTTTTAATTCACTGAATTCAAAATGTAATTAAATCTAGGAGCTATATTTTATCTTCTACATTACTATTCTTATTTCATGTTATGCCAATCATTTTTTCTACAGTCTTAGCTATGCTAACTTTCTTTGAATTCCTAAAATATTCTTAACTTCTTTATGATCTTTACATATAAAATTTGCATTTTTGAATACTCTTCAAACTGTTATATATCTGGCTTCTCTTATTTATAACACAGCTCAAATGTCAGTTTCCCAAAGTAACCTTCCCTAGCAACTTATTTAAGGAAAAAATTTTCATCCATTTTCACTTGCCAGACGTCTTATTTTTCATTAGATCACTTACTAAAACTTGCAATGTTACATTGATTTGTTTGTACAACTGTTTAATATCTATCTTTCTCAATATAACCCAATGAGGGCAAAAATTATGTCTACTTTATTCACCATTTCTGACAAAGGGCTTAGCACATAGTAGATATTCAATAAATCTTCAACGAAGAAATAAATTGCAAGATGGAATTTCAAAAACTATTGTTTATATATCAATAAAATTATAGAATTTTTCTACTGTTTAGACAACTTACACTCACCAAGAAGTACTTCTAAGCATGTGCGTGTATGTGTAAAATGTAATACATATAACATATATAATATATATAAAATACATATGTGTAGTATACGTATATACTATATATAGTATTTAATTGCTCCTTGAACACTCTTACTGTGCATGAAATCATCTCTCTAACCATTAACCATCCATTCATCCAAACTCATCTTTCAGCCCTTTTCATGTTATAGTTGTCAAGCCAATTATTTTCAGATTTAAAATTTAACCACTGCAGGAAATTTTCCCAAATCTCTGGAAATTTTAAAACCTAGCATATTTTAATGGTTTCCCTTTGTGATCAAAATCACGTCCAAAATCTCTGGCATGTCAGTTCAATTGATCTAACTTTAGATTACATCAGAACTCAAATCCTGTGTGCACTTTATTTTTAACCCGATTATATTCATAATACTTCTTAGCATGATCCTCATTATTTAATTAATATAATTTTATTATTAATATTATTGAAGTTAACATATCTTGTCACAAATCTCCATCATAAACAACTCTATATATGTGGGGACGATTTGTTAATTAATATCATTTGCTGTCAAATCTACACTAAGAAGTCATTTTTTATGTATAATTTTAGTTAAGAAAAGGTCCATTTTCCTTAATATACTATAACAATGAACTTTTTAGTATATAAATAATGTTTCTTATTTCAGAACAGATTTGGTAGATAATCTTAAAATAGCTTTGTGTTTTATAATTTCTAAGGTCAGTTTAGAAATAAATGAAAACATGGGTAGATGTATTTCTAGAAAGAAAAAAATGGCTGTGGGGCATTTCAAGTATTTGATTTGTTTAGTGTCTAAGTGATAGCAATGACCTTTTTGGGATAAGAAGGTGAAAATCTTGGAGGAATTTCAGTGGTAGTACCACACTATTCATGTTGTGAATTCAAGGGATTAACTAGATCCCTTGTGACTATTTTTAAACATATGCATTTATGGCTAAACCTTGAGGGGTATGAATTAAAATCTCAAGGTAAAAGCAAAACTTTCTGAATTAAAATCACAATCAAATAGATGCAAATGTTTTGGCATAAAAACTGTGTGAAAATCCCTAGGTACACATCTGTCATTAGGGAGTCTCTCACAGGACATGTCCTATTTTAGATTTTGCTCCCACCTGTAACACACATGAGAAATTTTGAAAGAAGAGTTGGATCTTTAACACTTCATTTCCTTCCTAGGGGAAAGTACTCCAGTTCCAGGATATTTATTGAATATCTTGAATAAAGAAGTTAATCAATCAGTCATATTATTTCCAAAGAGCTGACTGATAAATTGTGTAGACAGTAATATCTACATGACTGATTGAATTTTATACTACTAATCATCAGATGTGACCTGTGTAATGAAGATGACTTCATAATTTGAAAAATAAATAAATGATTAAAAGAGGATAGCGAAGTTTAAGATTTCCATCTGAGTAGCTATGAATGCATCTAAAATCCCTATCTGACTTACTCTCTGGAAAGAAATCCCATTTTAGCTTCAAGAGAAACAGAAAGAACATCTGCATTCTTCTTTATTTGTGAAGAATATAAAAGTCTGGTAAACAAAGGTTTCTATATGAAAGTTTGTGAATGTAATCATAAATAATGTTGCTCACAAAAGAGTTCAATAAATGTTTATTGAATGAATAAATAAGTTGACGAACATATATGATAATGACTAAAAAGATTATAAAGGTTGGGGAAAAAAGAAAATTGAAATTGAAAATTGGACATAATTATAATTTTAGACCAGCAACTAAAAAAATTAAGTTTATAACTATTTCATAGTAGTATAATAAATTAAAAATTAATTATGAGGTTTAAAAAATTGCTTTTCAATCTGATAATTTAATTGTTGGATACAGATCATTTTTAGGTAAGGCGATCCATATCTTCCTGAAATTTTGAGCTTTGAAATTTCTATTGTTACTTGCTGACAGATATGCTTATGCACTATCGTCTAGTCCTAAGAATCTATCCAGTAATTTATTGAACATTTATTGAACACCTACAAAGATTAGGTATGTGTTAGAAATTACAGAAAGAAAGATGGACACTATTTTAGGAAATTCATTTAGTAGCTCAAACAGATATGTAATGTAGCTTCTCTCAATTTTCCCAGGTTGGCCCTTTTATATCTTGCAGGTTTCTGCTTTACCTACAGCTAAATATAATAATTAACTGAACTAGAAAAAGGAGAAAGAAAGAAAATTTCCACTGGGAATCTAAACATCAGCCTGTCTATGATCTCAGTCTTAGAAAGAAAGATTATTTAATGGTCACTTCAGTATTCCGGCTAACACATAAATAAACTACTACAACTACTTAAAATTTTGCAATTGAAATTGATTAAAAACAGAAAAAAAATTATGTTCTTTTTCACAATTCAATTTGAGTCTTGGTGAAATGTTACAATATATGTGTAGCAATATTTTATCTTGTGTTTCCATTCACTTTTGTGATCCTTGTGATATATTTAACTGCCATTATTACCGAATTAAAATATACCAAAAACTATGTAAATTCTAAAATATTACAGAAAAGACTGTCAAATCTAGTGTGCCATATCTATAATAAATTGAATCAAGTAAGTCCTGAAATAATCCTAAAGAACTGCATTTTTATTAAAGCAAATATTTATTATATATTTTATTCTAGTGATTTTGAATTGGTGTTATGGTGAAGCATTCTAATTTTCCATTGTTTTTGTATTTTAATTCATGTTATTTGTCCAGATATACCTTGGCATTATTATTATGAAGAGATAGATAATATGTTTCCTTAAGAGATCCTGCCATTTTTTAACTGCCTCATTGTGTCATTTCATATGAATGTATTATAATTTGTTTAGCAATTCTATCCTGCTTGTTACCATCTTTTCCTTTTACAAATATTATTGCCTTTAATTACCATATAATATATTTACATTCAAAACCTTTCTTTGGGATATATACATAGAAATAATATTGATCAAAGATCATATACATTTTTAAGTGATAGAAATTGAAATTGCCAAAATACTTTTAAAAAATGATGCAAATTTTTATTCCCCTCAAAACTGAATGTGAATATTCCTGTTTCTACAATTTAAGAATATCAAGCATTATAAAATAATTTTACATTGATTATAATATATTTATCTTACCAGTAAATGCTTGCATTGAGCATCTTTTTATACATTTATTGACTATTATTATTATTATTATTTGAATTTCCTGCTCTTTTATGAGTCCATTAATTTAAATATTTTTTGGAATTAATTTGTAGAAGCAGTTTTATAAAGATTAGTGTTAATTCTTTGTCTTTTTTACATGGTGAAACATTTCTGCCAGTCAGTTTTAGATTTTTTAACTTAGTTTATGAAATTTATCTTTAAAAAGAAATATGCATGTGGTCAAAGCTGTTGATAGTTTCTTTTATGGCTTCTACTTAGAGCTTATATATATATATAAATTATGTGTATGTATATAAATACATATATATGTATGTGTGTGTATATATATGTTATGTTATCTTCTGATAATTTAGAAGTTTTAAACATTTAATTATTTAATATTCCAACCCTACAAGGGTCCATTTTTTGACTTGCTGTCCCTCTTAAATTTTGCTTGCCAACCAGCCAATTCAATTCTGAGTTCATCTCTGTCTTAAAGAAACTTATTAAATGCAACCAACCACATTATACTAGGCAACCAACACTTTCTCTATGGTCCAAAGGCACAAACTCAGTCAGTACATTATCTTCTTTCAAAATGACAGCTGGTGACAGTTTTAAGACTGTTTTACCACCGCATACCATCACTTGAGTAACAATTTTCTCCCTGTCCACTGGCTGCTCATGAGGCCAGTGACATATGTTTGAGGTTTTTTGCTCTGCTAACACCTAATTTGTGTATCAATCAGGAAACACAAAGTTATGCCTGCGGCAGTTAATCTTCAGCAAATCTCTCACAACACAGTGGTGTAAAAATGTTTATTATCTCACACTGTATATAAAGCTCCATCAAGAGTTAAGCCAGGCAAAATGATGAGAAATCTGTTATTAGATTCTGGAATAATATGCAAAGGCAAAATATTCTGTAAAATAGTAACCTCCTAGTGTTCACCCCAGTATTTAAGCTAAGACATAGCTTCCAACTAGAACATTGCAGGTCTCATGGTAGAGCGGGGAAAGAAAAATGGACTTAAACCTCTCTTCAGAAGTGGCACACATTACTTCCACAAACAGTTAATTTACTAAAGAGAGTTCCTGCAACTCCTGTGTTTATCAAGGCAGAAATGTATAGTGCAATGGTAGAGAGAGGAAGAATACTCATGACAATAATAAAAATCATCCCCTGTTATTTCCTTGAAAATCACCCTTGCTCTCCATTGTCTCTATTTCCTCTATATAATTCTTTCACGATTTCAAGTCATTTTGCTGTATGTTTTAAGATATTTCTTTGAATTTACTTTCCATATGACTAAGTTTTCAATAAAGTTTATTCTATTATTTTATTGTTCTATTTAGTTTAAATGGTGTAATTAATTCCAAAGCACTCATTTTTTTCTCTTGATTGCTCCAGTTTATATTCAGTGCAGTCTTATTTTATGAATGTTATATTCCCTTGATTCTATTATGGATATAGACTTATATTAAAATTCTTTTTATTTCTTGAATTATCTTTATTTTTTTTGACCAATTTCTTTCTCTTACTTTAATTGGTCTTAAATATTTGGTGATATTTGATCACTCATTGATATTTATTAATAAAAAACCATGTTGACAGTAAGTAGATGACATAGATTTCTTTGCAGTCTGTCTGACCTCTCTCCTGAATTTGAGGGTAACAGAAATATGTGCAAATGTGTAGGGCATGTTGATGGATGAGATTCACTTTAGGTACAAGAAGAAGCAAATAGGGTGCTCTTTCTCAGCTGGTACAATTAGGAGAAATTTACACAGAGAACACATTTATTTTTTTTTCCTTCTGAAATCTTCAGATATTTTTTAAAATTTTGTAGATTCTACCAATCTCTAATTAAGAAATAAATAGAAAAAAGAAACATTTTAAAGTAAGAAATAAGTATGACACACGAAAATCTCTGTATTTTAGCTTGAAAAACTCAACCCGACAATATTTGGATGAGGATATTAAAACTCCCTGTCTTTTTCACTCATACTATACAATTAAATGACTAGGAAAAGACCCTTAGTCATTCTCTCAAAGCAACATGTGAATTTATGGAGCTAGAGGAAGAATCTGAGTCACTCTGTCACTGTTGGGATAGATAATTTTACCAGGGCCTGAACCCTGTAATTTAGATAAATAAATGATAGTTTCTTAACTCTAGTAGACCAAAAATCATTTATGTATTTATTTCTCTTTTTTTATGTTTGGTATTTAAATATCAAGTTACTGTACTTACTTCAATGGTTTTGAGAGTAAACATATCAGTGGGGCACTGGTTGAAAGGGAAGAAAGGAGAGGTAAGAATGTTGAAGATGTGATTTCTTACAGCAACTGAGATCGTGAAAAACTGATGTTCAGACATATAAAAATATATTTTAATGTGCGGTTATGGTTTTGTCTTAGATGGATTATTTCTGCAGCTCTGACTCAGACTCATGTGCTTCTCAAAATCCCTTTTCAAAGGATATTATCCCATTTTTTATTGTCATATACCAGATTACTTTCTCTACAAATGGTCTGTTCCAACAGTCATTGGCTCCACTTCACAGCTGGGTTATATTTCTATATTTCTTCAAATCATTCTACTCCTCTATGATGTTAAGACAGTGTTTTGTTTTCTTCAGTGCTGAATACCCATATGCCTGGAACATTTAATACATTTCATTGAATGAATAAAAATGCACAAATCAGGCAGCTAGTTGTACATCTGGTGATAAATATTTTCCTAAAATGTGCATTGTTCAGAACAGTTGAATTGCAATTAAAACCACCTCAGAATCAGTGACCAAACTTTTTGATGACAAAGCCACTTTTCATGTTATTTTAATTATAATAATTCTTGTCAAACTGCCCTAGAAATATGATGTCAAGATTTTGATAAATTCATGTCTTGTTGACATGTTGGGGATTGAATGTCTTATATTTTGTAATATTTTGTAATATTCTATATTTGAGGTGTTTACCTCCATTGTTTAGAATTATTAAGTAACCAATCTTATCAGCATTGTAATTTTAAGGTGATCGGTGCCTTCAATGGTCATTAAATTAACATTTTCTCAGTGGAAATTATTTATAGGGCACTTGACAGTTATTCAAATTAATCTTAAACTTTTCCTACTTATCTAACTTATGAGGATGTCATTTACTAAATTAATAAGAGTTAGAGCAGCTAAGATAAAAGCATAATTTAATTTCCATTTACTTTTTAAATGATCCATTGCTTTCTTCATAATGAAAAACATATAAATCTAAAATTTTCTTCATTATTTGTTTTATTAGACACAGAGGGAGAAAAAAAAATAAATGCAATGAGGCATTAGACATAGGTGTGTGTTGCTGTAGCTGGTAATATGCCATGCTTTTCCAATAGAAATGTTGAGTATGTTTCTGGCATGAATCTCAACCCATTTCAATTCAAACTAAGACTCTATTAAAAGAGGAAACAATCATAACTAAACATATAATTAAATATTTTAATTATTTACCTTCTTCATCGGTTCAAATGTCCCATAGGTGCAATGGGCATAGTCAGGAATGTGTTTGATCATAGTTATAAGCTTTGATGGGCAGAGCCAGAATTATAATGATTAGTGAGTATTAGAGAAGGATGGGTAACACATGCTCAAATTAAATTTTATGAGTTAGGGACACGAAGATGCAGAATATACAATGATACAGATCATTGTCCCTGAAGCCAGACCACTGGGTTCAAATCCTGACTCAATTACTTATTAAGTGTGAGATTGGGCAAGTTGCTTAAACTCTCTATGTATCATCAACTCATCTGTGAAATGAGGAGAATAATAACACCTAACTAATAGGTGATTGTGATTATTAAATGAGTCGATATATGTTGCTTAAAAGAGTAATTAGCACAAAGCAAGCAGTGTTAGGAATTTCTTTATCATTACTACCTGAGGGGATGTATTATGGTATTTATAAAGAGATAGTGATAGGGTTATATTTAACATCTCAGAAGTTGAACAGTAGGGATTATGTGCTCTTTTGCATAGCAAAGATATCCACTGGTTGAACTCTGCCAGATGTGTAATTCAAGGTTCTTTGAATTTTTAGTGGAAAGCATAGATAAAAGAATAATACGAACAAACACTGGTCAATATTGTTGATTACCTATCTATTTATGCCTTTCTAATGGAAACATCAGTTTCCTTCAGATATCCAACCCTCAAATAGGTATGCATCCATCATGCTTGAAAGGAAGCTAACCTCGTCTTTTTGAAGTGGACTTGATTTGGTCAAAACGAGATTCTAACCTCCATCCTCTATTTAAGTATTTGGCGACTGAGTTTAAACTAATCACTATGTAGTATTTCTTTTAATTCTCCAGTTGGGCCTAGTAAAATACCTAAAAAAGTTAAAATAGGCTTCTTTGAAGGATATTTGCTTGATGTTAAGACAGAGCCAATGAAAGAAAGGTTATTTATGTTCTATACATTATTGTGTATGAATAAGAAGCCTAGAATTGCCACAACCTTCTTAATGCTGTAGTGAAGATAAAGGTGGCACGTAGAGGAGGAGAGGGACAATAGAATAAGAGAAATGAGCTAGTGTCCCTACAGAATGATAGCTGGTTATTGATTTGGCTATAGACTCTTTCAGTTATATGATGTAAGATAACATTTGTTGTTTTAACCTCTTTTCTGTTTTCTGTTTGTTCCAACTAAAAGTACCATCACCAATATACGCACATATGCACACATTCTGTACATTCAGATTTCAGAAGAAAATTCTCATTTGACAGCAAATAACAGAAAACCTAAGTTAAAAGACTTTTATTGCATTACAAAAATCAATGAGATCATATATTTACAAGTTGAGAAGTACGGTGTGCTATAGGACTGGCTTAATTCAGTGAATTCACATGAAATTCTCTTATTCTCTAGGGTTTACATTTATTGGTGCCATGGCATTATCTTCAGTCTGGTAGTAAGATGGCTGACAGAGTTACATACCTTACATATCATGATACCTAAGGGAAGAATATGCCTTTCTTTCAAATGGAGAACTTTTTTACTTAGGGGCATTCAGTGAACTTCCACTTGTGTGGTATTAGTCTAGATGAGATCATAGTATCATGTCCTGGAAAATATTAATATACTCAAGCTTTAACCAGTTATTGACAAGAACAATAGCTAGCTGTGACTGAATTAGACTATAAACCAGAGTAAAACCCCAGGACAAATACTGAAAAAAACCACAGTATTTACTAAACTACCTTCAATCAAAAAGTTAAAAATAGCTAGTATTTATTGAATATGTATGTTCCAGACAACACTGTAAGGATTTTACATTATGATGTTATTTATTCTTCATGGCAAAACTACAATTTAGGTATTATTATGTGTCCATTTTACAAAAGAGAAAAATAAGGCACAAGAAGAATCAAGTTGACTATACAGTTTGCAAGTCACAAGACACATTCCTATCCAACTTCAGAGACCATGTTCTTAATCACTAGGCAATATTATATTTCTAATACTCAAAGTAATGGAAGGAAGATAAGATACAGAATATAATGAATGAGAATTAATTCTTGGAACATGTTATTTACTATAAATGTATTTGGTTGAAATCAAATGCTACACAGTACAAGTATGAAGTAGAATTTCTCTCTGAAAGAGGTGTCTCCAGTTTGAGAATTTTGCTTCCATTTTTATGTGATATTAGCAGGGTGGTTTATTTTTTAAAATAAATATGAAATAGAATATCAGAAATATTCACATTATATTAAAGTACAGAATAACCATGTAATGGTATTAAGAAACAAAATGTCTCTGAGAAAGCTTTCATTTGATCAAAAAATCCATTTAATTGGCAGTGCTATTTAATGATGAACAATGTAAAATAAACATTGTGAAGAAAAAGTAGAATACTGAAAGATAAAATTATTTCTAAGACTACCAAAAATGCAGTCTAGCCATATATCAAAACTTGTGTGAAACCGCACCTTCTCCAAACAAATAAACATATAATAATATATTACCGAGACTTTCTTGTATTTTCTATAGACATTGCATGTATGCATGTCTGTGCATGTGCATGTGTGTGCGTGAGTGTGTTTATGTCTATTATTAACTAGGAGAAAGGGTGCAACTCATAATAATACTAAATTGGGCCTTATAAGTATTTTTATATATTAATTTCTCATGTTTTTTTTTCCTTTTTTTTTCTTTTATTATTTATTTATTTATTTATGGTGTCATTAGTTAACGAAATCCAATAAGTTTCATCTGTACTCTTTAACAGTAAGGCATATATATGTTTACACTGTGTGTTCGCCTCCTATAGTTAGATTTCTTTCTGTCACCACATATTTGACTCCCTTTACCCCGTCTACCTCCTCCTCCCCTGACTCCCTACCCTCTGGTATCCTCTGTTTTTATTTTAAACCACTATCACTTTAAATAAAAAATTTGCTGGTATATATCGGTGTACTTGAAACATAAAATTGCAACTTTCTCATTTCTAGGGCTATTTCTTGACTTTACACATGAAAGCTAAAGCTTTGTCAAGTAGGTGTAAACTTGGGTAAAATAAGGCTAATTGATTTTTTATGATGTAATAATAGGATTTTATATATAATATTAAAAAGGTCTCCAAAATTAATGATTATTGAGCCCCTCTGTTTCATAATTGTTTTATCCAGTACCTGAGAAAGGAGGATTAATTGTATAGAGGCTCCTATGCCTTTCACTTTCTGTTGGCTTGTCAATGGTATCTGTGACAGCCATGAAGAAGTGCAACTCAGATCGCCCTTCAAGATGGAAGCTGTCACGAGGAATAGTTAGTAGAGTCTCCAGCTATGGAGTAACTTTCATGATCTACTTGAAATTTCAATTGGGAAGGGAAAGAAGAAATAAAGTAAATATCCGCTCGACTCCCAGTAGGAAAGAGGAGGTATCCAAAATGCTGTTTGATAGAAATCTAAAATTCATAAAATCAAAACCAAAATGAAACAAGGAGCATTAAGAAAAAGATAAGTGATCACAAACCGAGGAACATAGTTGCTAGAACTATAAAGTCTGGACTGAGATGAAGAATGCACTGAGAATTGACATTTATTGTCTTTAAAGTTTAGCATATTCTTCAAAAGTATCACCTTTGTGAAAGGCATGCACAACTATAGTTTAATTAGAGAGATTAGATCTAGTTCAGTGTTTGTCATAGGTTTTATGTGAAATGTACAAAAAGAAACCCAGTTCAAATGTGTAGGTAGGGAAGCTAAGAGAACAATCAAACTGACAAGTAATTTTTTTAATTTAGGATTTGGATTCCTAGCTCAAAGAGACTGAGACAATGAAGTAGAATGAAGGAAGGAGAGGAGCCAGATAACAAAATGGAGGGCCTGAGCCTAAACAGGAACTGCTATGAATTTCACAAGTGTCTTGAGCAAAACTTGAAGAAGATTGTGTCTCTAGAATAAAGAATATGGTCAGACACAAAGAAAATAGGTGTCTGTTCTAGAAAATAAGTGCTCAGTTTCTTATTTCTAACTATCTCTCCTTACACTATATTTTACTGCAAGCCAGTGCTCAAAGGTATGTTTTAATCAGAAATAAACCAATAAAGTTCCTATTCATAAAAAACTGCCAACATAGAAGAAATAGACACATAATCAAAAGATGAATGTCATACACTTTAAGAAGAATCAATCCATTAAAATATATATATTTAAAAGAAATTATCTTTTAAAATTATCAAAATAATGAAAGAAAACTATCTTTTTTTAATGAAGTAAAAAAATGAGAAAAAAGTTTTAAGAGATCAGAGATCATAGATCAGTGCAAATGAAAAGCTTGACAATAGAGCATGGGGAATAAATAAAAATGAATTAAAATATTAAAAGTATTACAGAAACAAAAAAAGATAAAATAAATGACTGAAAAGAAAGTCGGAAATATATGGATAGATATAAGCCAAAACACATAAAATGAAAAGATCAACTAATTGAAAAAGACTACACATGATCAGAGGTTTTGAAGAGAACAGAATGCATAGAATACAAAATCTAATCAAATATATAATAAGAGAAAACTTTGAAACAAATAGAGACTAGAATCTGTAGATTTATGGAGCTTGCTATTTACCAGGAAAAAGTGATACAGAACAATAGATACCAGACATGTCTTGGGGAATTAATGCAACTAATAATTGACCTCCTGGCAGAAAGAAGCCTCTTTTATACCAGAAGGCAGTACACTCTAATCAGTAAAAGATCTCTTCAGATTTTGGGAGAAAGAAAATGTAAACCCAGATTTTTTTCTTAGGTAATTTTTCATGAAGTATAACAGCAACGGATAGATGATCACGGTGTCCCAAAACTGTGCTAGAGAAACTGTGCTAGACAAACAGTGCGAAACAAATAAACAAATAAATAAAATTATTCCATGACAACCAACATAAAGAGCTCAATGCTATAAAAATTGTCTTGAAGTGGTGGAAAGAGTAACGAATCCTTTCAAATATAAAACTGAAATCAGCAATAGCTATTATTAGTTTAGAATGGAAGTATAAAAATAATTGTATTAATAACACAAACCAAGGAATAAGAAAAAGTAAGACACATACAAATGTGCATTACATTATTGAAACAGTATTAAGAAAAAAATTTTCCAGTATAGTCAAGTCATTTTAAAAAATTTTCTTTCTTATAATGTGTTCTAAAAATTTGACTTCTAGGAATTTATCCCAAGGAAAAGGATATTCTAAGAATGATAACTAAGATGGCATGATATGACATAGTGGTAAAGAGATGGACTCTAGAGAAAGATTGACTGAGTTCAAATCTTATTATTGCCTCTTACTAGCTGTCTGACCTTAACCTCTTGGTACGTCAGCTACTCATATGTAAAATAAGGATAATTATAGTCACAGGATTGTTATGAGGATTAAATAAATCTATATAAAAATGTGATCAGAATAGCTACCGTTAGCTGTTATTATACGTGAATATCCCAAATAGTGATATACAGCAAACACTATAGTCATCATAAATTTCTAAAAATAATGGAATGAATAACTAAATCATAGTCCACATATGGAATTATGAAACCACTATAAGAAGTTCTTTCCTGACATGAGAAAATGTTCATCTATAAATAACACTAAAAGATTAATTCAGATTACAAAAGTTACCAAAAGTAAGGCTTCAATTAGTTCTAAGATCAGGTAAATATTCCAAAATTTTTATAGAAATCTAGTGAATTATGGTGATTTTTTTCTTCACATTAGTTGCATTTTACTAACTTATGCATATGCCAAATTTTTATGTTGAGCATGTATTGCATTAATAATCAAAACTGAATGATTAAAAAATAAATTCCATCATTAAACAAATATATAGTAGCTGCTTCATAATGTATTTTTCTTGCATTTAAATGCTCAATAATTAATTCTCGGCTATATTCTAATTTTTAAAGTTAATCAGATAACAAATACATTCCAGAATATTTAGACTAGCTAATAGATTTGTATTTCTTTTTAAGAGTTCAGCAAATTTATTAGCACAATGAACTTGAAAGGTTGATAAGATTATGAGGCAGGATTCTCCGTCTAGTTTCCTAAAGGGTTGCTAATCTTCTTTGCCACATGATCTGAGTATACTAACACAAATAAAACATAAAAAACTGTACTGAAAGAGACCACTTTCCAATTCTATACCTGAGAGGAAAGACAGCATGAGAAAGAACAGAAGCAATCTGCCATTTGTGGCTAGAACTATAAATAAAAGTTAAGAAATTTCAGTTTTTCCCTCTCTGCCTGTTATCTCAGGTGCAAAACAACATGAATCATCAATTTTAATTGAGAAATAAAAATGCTTACTTTTATGTCGAGAACATACCTAATATATCAAAACAACATTAAAAGAAGAAAATAAGAAAAAAATCAGAAATACAGAATATTTTATTTCCTGAATGAAACATAATTTTCACATGAGAAAATTGTTAGCTAACCAATAACAGAAAGTGCCATATCTCATTATTTTAAAATTTGTATTGTATCTATAATAACTTAAATTGAATGGTACTTCAGCTTGCTTTGAGTGATTTAGAGTAAACATTCTACATTCTTTCTACTCATGTTCTAAGCCATGACCTTTATTTAACATTTTCCTTATTGTTTCACAACTTTGATAATCTGTAACAAATGCAAATTTGATTACATATTTTATGGCATATAGCAGTACTTCTATTTTAAATGGCATCTAGTGACAATCTCCCTTAAACTTAAAAAACTCTCACTTCAACATTGCACTAAAATATCATAGTGAGGTCTGGTCTTCAAAACAGTGATTTATGGACAAACTAATTGTAGAATACAAGGGAGATACCATTTAAAATATAAGGGAAGCTGATTAGAATCGTTTTAATACATCTGACTGGGGTTTTAGTTTGTGACAAAATAAAACTTTAGAAATACCTGAAAGAGTCTGTCTAAACAAAAGAGTCAAGACACGGGTATGATTTTCTTCTTGTTGACTCAAACCTAAGTTTCTTAGCAATGAAAAACTTGGTTGCAGCTTCTCTACCACAAATGAATTCTTCTGCTCTATGGTGACAATTCACAATATTTCTTGACATGAAGCAGTAAATAGGCAGAATGATGATAGTGCTTTGGATGTTACAAATTGTAATCCCTCCAAGCACAGAGTATTTATCAGAGTATTAGATGTCAGGAATGAGAAAGAATAGTAACACAGGAGAGGTATAATAAATGAATGCTTGTTAAAAACTAGCAATTTAACTAGAAACTCCTCAACATTCTCTTTAACTATGTTCTGAAAAGGAAATTTGACCATTACGCAAATGTAAGAAGCAAACCTAAGTATTCAGACCATGTCTGTGGGCACACACAAAATTCAGTTCTCTGGATGAGATGAGAAACAAGATTGATAAAGAGGAATTATACAGAACCATGGGCATTGATAGAAAATACTGGGATTAACATGTAGAGATATTAAGCAGCAAAACTTGTAGTTAATAAAGTCAATTCAATGATATAGAGAAAAATATCTTTAAGAGAATGAGTTATAAGAAAAAGATTTGAGATTAAAAAAATATGAAAGAGATATAAAGGACACAGAGAACAGATATCTGAAATTCAATTTGAAAATTATTTACCAAAAGAAGACACAAGTACAAATGGAATAAAAACAACAATATGTAAAATTAAAAGAAAAATTTTATCTATTTACACTGGGAGGATTGTTGCATTCCAGATAAACTACAGGATAGTCATCCACACCTAGACAGAGCAAAAAATAATTTTTAATTATAAGGAAAACAAAGTCATGAATCTTACACATTTAAGAAAGCTGAATCCTAAGTGGGCAGTGAAAAAAGCTAAGAGGCAATCAGATTTACCTCAGATTCTACTCTCAAAATATTACTAATTGCTAACAATCAAAGTATCAAAGGTGGAACTATATAAAATAATTTTTAAACATCTGTTTAAGAAGCAATCAGATTCTCATTTCTCCTTCCTAAATTTGGGGAGCCAATTACTTGTCTCTATTTCACTTGATACACTGAAGATTTATTTTTATGGAAATAGTGAAACCCAGAGTATCTGGACTAGAGGTCATATGGCATAGTTATAGGCAGAAATCTATATGCTGTGATAAAAAAGAGAGATGGAATGAATGTTTATCTAGATTGATGAAGTCTTCCTACTCTAGTTCCTTGATAATCTCAGGTAGGTCTAGAACATATTCAGAAGATGTTTCTGAAGAATATAAGAAATTTTACTAAAGAAATAACTAGAGATTTTTCCATTGTGGGCTACCTAATAAAATAGCTCATTGAGATCACTCAACATTGAAACCATTAACTAAAAAGAACCATGCTACAAGTGTCACAATCTTAAATACGAGCAAATTATCATGCATTTTGAAATAAAATCATGTAACTTTTGAAATAAATATTTACAATAAAAATAAATAACCTGGAGGAATGGTCTATAAAAGAAGATAAATTTAAAAAATAATCTTTTTAATCTTTTAGATAAAAGTCTGAAAAATCTAAAATTTATCTTTATATTTTTAGATAAAAAATTACATATCTATAAAACAAGAACATATGCTCTAAAACATGAATATATGAAGAACAAAAAGAAGTTTGTGAGCATTTATAGTAAAAAAAATAACTATGTAAAAGAATTGAAAGATAAAGTTGAGGATATCTCTTAGAAAATAAAAGGATTTTATAAAATGATGAAAAATAAGAGAGAAAACATAACATTAGTGACCCAGTTCACAGGTCAAACATTTGAAAAACAGTTTAAGCAAAAGAGAACAAAAGAAAGAACACCATTAATGTATTCAACATCTTCACTCACAAAGACATAAATTAAAAGAAGCCAGAGGAATTCCATATAAAAATGGATCAAAAATAAGACCTTAATAAAATTAATTATTGTGAAACTTCAGAAGAACAGTGTATAACTTCATATGTTGTATAACATATACACAGTATAACGTATATGTTGAAAACTTAATGCCTAAGGTGATGATATTAGAAGGGAACTTTGGCAGGTGATTAGGTCAAGAGGGCCTAATAATTGAGATTAGTGTCCTTATAAAAGAGGTCTGGTACCACAAAGCTCCCTAGGCCGGTGTTCCATGTGAGGACACAACAAGAAGTTTGCAACCCAGAAGAGGGCCTTCACCCGACCATACTGGCACACTGATCTCAGACTTATACCCTCTAGAACTGTGAGAAATAAACTTCTGTTGGTTATAAGCTACCCAGTCTGTGATATTTTATTACAGCAGGCAAAAGAAGGCTAAGAAAACTTCGGAAAAGGGAGAAAAATAGTCACAAAGCCTCAGGGAGGAATGATTACAGAACACTCAGCAGCACATTGAAGTTGAAAGACAATGGAATTTGGTTTTAATTTTTGTAGAACATACTGGGGGAGGGGAAGTTTATCAACTTAGAATCTAAAATTAGCTGAATAATCAGTTATATTAGAAAATAAAGTACATATAAATCCTGGCTTTTAAGAACTGTAAACATTTGTCTTTTATATAACCATTCTCAGAAAGCTTTTGGAGAATATACAACACTAACAGAATGAGCAGAGCAAGAAACGAATGACATAGATACAGGAAACACCATATCCAACAAAGAAGAGAGGCAAAAAGATCTCCAAGTACTGAGGAATGAAGATGTCAGGATGAGAGCTTACATTTATTGTGCATAGAGAGAAAACAATCTAGAATTGACTCTATCAAATGCTTCTAGTAGGGATTTATTTTAGAAAATTAAATAGAATAGAATGGTTCATTTGTATTGTGACAAATTTTTAAATATTGGCAAAGACATAGCTCTTAAGTAATAGAAAACATAGAGAAAATTAAACAAATGGAAAAAAAATTTTAAGCCAATTATTAATTTCAGCAAAAACAAAAGTTATGGATGGAAAACATGTAACCATAGTATACAACATGTCTAATTAATGTAAATATTAGATATTAAACTAATCATAAGTACAACTTAATTACATTAGGAAAAAAGATTCTTAGTAAAGATGTAGATCTTCCATAATGATAAGTAAATAATGTTTACAATAGAAAATCAAAAAGTAAAAAAGTAGGTGTTATTTAGAGATATTTTAAATGTATTTAGCAGTACAGTAAGACTAATCAAGTATTAATATGCTTCTTATTTACCACTTTCGATTGCTCCAAGATAACTGGCCTAAATACTTTCCTGAATTTATTTCTGCAAAAGTAGGAAAAAGGTCAATTATACAGACATTTCTAGATAGCCTACACTAACAGATTCTTAGATCAATTATGGGTTATATCTTATAGGTCTTAAAACAGAAATGAGTGCATCATTACTATTCTTATTTCATGTTATGTCAATCATTTTTTCTATATGGAAGGCATGTGTGGTTGTAGGATAGTATGTTATAAGAGGCATTGTATAATACAAGGGTTAGAGGGTATGTAGGGGTGTGATGACAATGAAATTTTCAAATGGCAGCTAAATTCTACCATGTAATATCTGTTATGTGAGAGAAAAATCAGTACTTGTATATTATTTCAGATTAGCATTATTTGCAGCCAAAATTTAACCCTAGTTGATACAGAAATTATGGGTTGAATCTGTAGGGAAAAAAAATGTGTTTCTTTTGTCACTATTTCTAACTTAACCCCTAAAATAGGAACTGTTGCTTCTTCAGAAGTACTGGCTAGAAAAGATCTTCCTGTCCTTCCATCTCTCACTCACATACCCACATCAATTACTGAGTCTAAGGAATAGGATTGCTGCATTCAGAAAAGCTCAACCTTATCTTAGTTTTCTCTTTCTGCTTCACTGCTCTGTGAAGTAAGTGAAGCTGGGTCATTGGCCAAGCTAGGCTGGATGTCTGCCTGACTTTGTCCCAGTTTTTTGAGTTCTTTGTGCTTAATGAGTACAAAGAATGCTTTCATGCCTTATGCAGCTAAGAAGGTACTATAAAAGATGTAGAATAATACAGCTGACACTTAAATAATATAAACTGCTAGATTAAGAGTCTCTACAGCAAAAATCCAAAAATGAAACAGAATAAAACAAAAATATTCAAAGGCAAAATGTCTTCTTGGTATAGTTTTTCTCAAACATGCTTATCCCATACTTAGAAGACTAATTTGAGTTTACATAAAAAATAAAATTTTCTACATCTTTAAAGTTTTATAATGTACCTATGGAACAACTTGCATAATATGGAATTCCTATAAATTATGTGTCCTAGGAGAGTATGCAAGTTGACTCAGGTTGTTTGTTTTCTTATATTGTCCTCAGGCATTCATTGAAGTCTGAAAACATCACAACTTGATCACTATAACCATGGTAATAAACTGTAGGGTGCTACTGTGTTCATACAGGGAGAAAGATATTCACAGTGTAAGCAGCAGAAGCCCTAGGAATCCTGATCTGGAGCCAGCAGAAAGTGACCTAAGGGCAAAGTGTTTTAGAGGCCAGATGCCTACTGTGGAGTTAATGACATCCGAGATGGATTTGTGTAGTAAGTAAGAATTCCAAGAATTATTAGGAAATGGGATTCTGTTAAAAGAAAAGTCTATGTGAACCTCAAGCCATTTGTGATTTTGTTATTAAAAGACTTGTAAACTCATAATGGCTATTGAGGCCCAGAAGAAAACATTTATTGATATAATTGTCATTGATTTACTTCTCAAAATATACTCCTAAGTTATTTGATATTTCTAAAATGTTTTCCCACAACATCTGAACATTGTACATAATTGTGAAGTTAGATAAGTTCTGTAAAATGGGACTAGAATAAAAATTACATTAATTAGTTTGTACCCTAGTGAAAGAGTTTATCACTATTGCCAGCCTAATATTTCTCCTTTTTCTTCCCCTGAAATTGTAAGAGTTCTGTCTTACTGAAGATTCACTAAGATAACTTTTATAATAAAAGATTGGATAGCAATAAAAGTGAGAGAAAGAAAAAGTATGTTGTTGAGGATGGAGGAGAGTGATGACTATACACAAAAGAGGATGGGAGTGGAAAGAAGATATAAAATTGCTGAGAATTATATATTTTGATTCTCTTCAGAAGTTGTGAAAAATATGTCAGTGGTTTATAACTGTTTGCAAAACTCTTTATTTGTTGGACTGGGTTTGACCTCTAAATAGTTCAGACTCACAGATGCAAGTAACATTGTTAATCATGTTTCACTATAGTAAAATATTCATAAGCATTTCTACAGCATACTTAGAATGAAAATTGAGAAACAACTATAGATTACTACTGAAAATTTGTCTAGTTCTTTGACAATAATTTTTAACATTTTTTCCACTAATCACAAGGCAATTATTTGACTTAGTCAATACTTAACTATATATCACTGGTTTTTTTTTTTTTTTTTTAGTGGGTTTTGGGGTTGGAATTTTTGGAACTATATGCAGTATTTTTATGTTTTAAGTTCTTTTGAAATTGGATTTGCTTTTGAAGAGTCTGGCCACTTTTGAAAAAAAAAATATTTCTAAACCATCTTATATAAACTATTCAATTACTAAAGAAAATTCTCATTTATAAAATTTGAGTTCAGCTGTTTTTCATTTTCATGTTTCATGTATAAACTTGCTTACAAGGAAGTAAAATAAAATTTTACTTCCTTTTTTCTCAAATAAAGAAACTCATGAAGAAACATTTTCTCAAATATTATGAAGATTGTTTGACTATAATCACTGAGCAGGGCCAATTTATTTTCTTGCAGAAGGATGAGAAATTTAAAAGTGATACAGTTCATGAGAACTTTTGGTGGAGCATACTTTTCTAGAAACAGGACTTTATAACATATAACTCAATACCCTTCAGAGCCAACTTCTTTTCTGCGATTTAGGATAACCAGTGATGTTTCTTGAGAGAATCTGTGTATTCTGGAAATTGGCTGTTTGTCTCTTGCTTCACCATTTCCAAGAACTTTTATATTCTTATGTAGCTCCATCACTTATGAGTGAATATAAGTTACTGTAGTGGTGCCTTCGAGAAAGACCTTACCATCCAATTGCAAGGAGGGTGGTTAGATGAAACAGCCTCAAGCAGTTAGTATCTTGAGGATTTGTCTCAGCTTTTGAGCCAAGGCCAAGAGCTTCCTGAGCAGCCCCAGCCAATGAGTAAGTAGGGTGAGGATAGTAGCGCCTGGCAATTTCTACACAGTAAGAGATTAATCTGACTTGGAATCTTTGTTCCAAATCTCTGGAGCAAAGAATTTGTTATAAATGCATTATAGTCTGAGACTCTCCTTGCCCAATTCTGTTTTCTCTGATCCCAGGGGTTACCTCTCCATAAAGCTCTTAAACTTCTAGCTCCATTTCAACATTTGACCAGAGATTATTATAACTCCATATATCCAACACAAAAAATGCATTTATAGACTTTATCTGCACAGTTGATGATGTGAGGGGAAAGAACTCTAGACTTTATGACTGGTGAAATCATTTAACCTCTCTCATGATTAATGCTTCATCAGTAAAATGGGTGTTTCAATATCAACATACCCAGATGACAGCTTGAGGTCAAAATGAAAAAAATGTATGTGATGGTTTTTAAGAAATGCTCTAATGCATGGGTTTATTAAATTAAGTAAATGATCATCAAACTATAACTTTGTGCTTTTAAATCTCACTGTCATCTCATCTTCTGTCAATGTTATCATCCTTAAGGTGTTAGAGAAACGGACAAGTTTATATGAATGGATAAAATTCATATAAATCTTAACTAAAAGAAAATATCAACATTCATTGATCTATAAAGAGAATATTAGCCTGTTTTTCTAGTCTTTTAAGGCATAATAGATGTATTCAGTTGTCATCATTTATACAAAAATGTCCAAGCAGAGTGACTAAATGCTAAGAAATAAAACATGAATATCGTGGGACTTCTGTACTCACATTTCTCCAAGGCTAGTGAGGAAATCTGCAATGTAAACAAATAGTCATAGCAAAAGTGCAAGAAAGAGAGGTAAGTACATATAAGTTCCCATGATAACCCAGGTATAAGCCTATAATTATCTTTTAGACATCAAGAGTGATTAGATAAAGGAGGTGATATTTAATCTTCTTGTGAAAAGGTAAATAGACCTTCACCAGCCTAACCAAAGTGGATGTGGAAAATGCATTCCAAATAGACGAACTGGCATTTGCAAAGGCCTGGGAGTACAAAAGGGCAAGATTCTTTGGGAACATAATTCATTATATTTGTAATATGAGTATATCTGGCATTTGTGTGGGACGCAAGAACATGAGTACTTGGAGAGAAATGGAAATGAAAAAAGCAATCGGGTTATGAAGAGGCTTGTATACTACACTAAGAACTTTGAATTTGGTGGAGTGGGAAACAGAGAATAGTATTTTTAGAAAGAAGAGACAAAATTAGCTTATTTATAATTTTACTCTGATAGTAGTGTACAGATTGGATATAAAGGAAGGGGTAAAGAGGTTGAGTTTATAATAATGACTCAGATGTAGAATGAAATCGTGGTAGTGGTGATAGCTCTATGCAAAAGAGACAAATGGAAGTGACAGCAATGACATGTTTTGGTTACTCATTGGATATGGGGTAAAAGGAGTAGTATAGTGAAAAAGAGAAGGATCCTCAAGTGGCTTTCTGATTTCTAGCTTAGGTAGTTAGGCTGTGAAAATTCAGGAGGGAAGATAGTTTTTACTTATGTTTTTAGTTTTAGAAAGAGTGGGCATTAGAATTTGGTTCTGGATGTAATGAGTCTGAGTTGTCCCTAAGATATTCTGAGATGCACAATGGGATCTATTTCTCTACTACTCAGGAGATTTTCTGGGTTAGGTCCTGTATAAGACTTGGAAATCAATGATATGAAAGTGATAATTAAAGCAATAGGAGTCTATCAATTTGTCTAGGGGGAGAGGATGAGGATACAAAGAATTTGGATGTCAAAAAAAGGAGAGTTAGTGGAGAAAAAACATATTTTTTTGCACAACAAAATTAATTTGATAGTTTATTTCTGCATATTTACTCAATGTGAAAATTCAATTACATGAATAAAAAAATCCTTATTTAATAATATATTTCCTTGAACTCATTATTTTTTTCCACCATGAATTTTGACATAAAAATAAGCTTAAGTAATTCTGTTTTTCTCAGTTTAAGGTTTAAAGGTAAACTTGTAGTGATGACAGCCTCTAGCTAAAGCCAAGGAGGAAACCCCTGGCTGTTAGAGATAGTGGCCCTCAGCCTTCAGGATTGGAACCATGAATATCTCCAGCTTTGTCACTAACAGTTGCTCCTGGTGAACCAATCTGGAACTTAAGGGAAGCAGACCTGTCTGTGTCTCCAGACCTGGTAGACATATACCTCCCTTTGCTCTTTATTTTGGAATAAAAAAGAAAGAAAGAAAAGAAAAAGAAATACAATAGCATTCTTCTCTTTAGAGAAGAAATTTTTTCTCTTGTAAATAAAACAAGTAAAACACAATTATCTGTACCTATAAAACTTTCTGCAGATCTTACAGATTGTCTGCATATCACGTGAGTACATGGTACCTAAATTGCCTTTGTTTTGAAGTTATGGCAAACATCAGAGACTTACTTGTATTTGGTCTTAACAAACAATTGAGAAGATCACTAACACATTCTCCTAACTTTGAGTTACTAGCATTTATCATTAGCATACATTTAAAGTCATAGTTCAAATTATTTCAAATTGAAGATATTACTACAATAATCTATTTTAATATATGCCAGATGTCTATCTCTATTTAATTAAGAGTAAGAAACACTGGATTTCTCTGAACACAAACTGTTTACTAGGTGCATCTAAAATATAAAACTATATATTTTAAGTCTTTTATTTCTCCAACATTGCCATCATTATTTTCAAATCTATTTGCTGTATCACCTACTTTCTGTGTATTTAACTCATAGGAAGGTTCATAACTTATGTTCTGGGAGAATGTTAAGGTCTTCTGCCTACAGCCTTGAAGTCTTCCACTGCTGGATAGAAATTAGGAAGAAATAAGATAAAATTATTCTACTTGGATAGAGAAATGTAATTTGTAATTTATTCTTTGCATTGACTTCTTAAGACTAGTAAAAGATGAGCAGATCTTAATAAGATGTCGATTTAAAAAGAAGTATCTTATTAGTGTTGGCTATGTGATATTTCTGCAAATGTTTCCATGTGTTTTTGAAATTCTTTTTAAATAAACATTCTGGAATAATGTGAAGAAAAATAAAAATTCTTTTGGGAGTGGGAGGGATGCTTTGGACATCACACTCGAATTCTCATTATCTCAAGTATGACCTACATCTTTTATGGATAAAATAATGTAAAGAAGAAAAAAAATCTGTGAGATTACTGATGTCTGCCTTTCAAGTATTCGTAGGAGGCATAATGACCCTTCCTTGTACATCTTATTCACAATGAATAAATAAACAGGTTGTATATCTTACCCCTTATCTTTTACAATTTCTTTTTTCATTTCAACTTAATCGAAACACACATTACTATAAAAATATCACATTAACCATTTAAAAAGTTTGAGTGATTTATTTTTCGGTGGTATTCCCATATGAACGACTCATGAGAAAAGAACCTATTGCATGAAAAAATGCAGAGACTAGACATAATTGCTACTCTTTCGTTCAACTATCAAGTCAGTTGTAAAACATGTTGTAACCTAAAGGGTAGATATTTAAGGAAAGCCTATCATGTGAAATATTAGTTTTAAAAAGACTTGTGGCAAGCATCCTATAATTATACATTTTTAAAAGACCATCTGAACATATAATAGCCTATTAATTATCAAGATATATTCTAAACTATACTTTAAAAATCAAATCATGTTTGTCAATTGAAAAATGTTAAAATTCAAATAAATGTAAAAGTAAAGCAAAACAAGTATGGCATTTAAATTATCATTTCTTATGTTTAAGTTACTGAAGAGTTAGATAAACCCAACTCTTTTACTCTCTCTTACTCTCCCACAGAGTTGATGACATATTAAATAATGAGAAGAACTAAAACATCAAATATCTATGCAAGGGAATGTATGTCTGTGCGGGAAGGAATAAATTCAATAAGAATGATGGCCAGACTATATGGAATCAATTATACCTGGCAATAAAGCTAAAAGAATAGTGTTTCTTTTGTGAAATATTTTCCACATTGATTCTAGCGATCTTTGCATCATTGGTAGCATCTGTGACCAAAAAAAAAAAAAAAAAAAAAAAAAAATCATTTAAAGCAAGGAGCGGCGGAGAGGGAGGGAGAGAGAGAAAGAATGCTTTGACTAATCCATTTTCTTACTTCATCTCCAGTTTGCCCTAAGTTGTTTTCCAATAACATGAAATCATAAAAAAGCTGGAGAAGGCTAGATGCATGAAATGTTTCTACAATATATATGAAAATGAGTTTACTAAATACAATCATATTTTCATTCCCTTTAGAAAGGTGCGGGGGCGGGGGTAAGCAATTCTTTAGGTGATTCGTCTGATTATAGGAAGCTAACTGAACATGACCACTTAACTCTTCACTTTTGTTTGGCTTTGTGTAACAGCTATTCTTGCTGAGAAACTGCAAGTTCAGCAGATATAAATTATGTTTTGCTGCAACATTTCTATTAAGATAACATTTTTAATGTTTACTTTATTTATATAGACAAATAGTTTTTCATGAAAAGTAGATGTAATGATCTGTCTTACGAGTGTAAGCTGTTTTCTTTTCTTTGGGGTCAAGTTAAATTTTAGTTGGTCACTCACACTGTTGAGCCTGGGTTTTGGTATAGTCAAGTTGTGAGCAAAGAATTTCAGTAGGAGTCCCACCTGACTGACAAAAGCATTTTGGCTCATGTTAAATGCCTGGATGTTTTCTTTAAAAACATTACTTCAACTGTTTCAAGGTACCAGCACTAATGCTTCAAGGAAACATATCTTTCTCCAAGGATTTCATAGAAAAAAACAACATAAAGTATATTCAATTCATTTATCATAATTTCAGTTCCTGCAATGTGCCAGCCACAATGTTTGCTGCAGAGGTTAAAAAAATAAAGAAAACATAAAATTTAATAAGGAACCCCAAATACAAAAGAAAAATCAATCTGTAGCAAAGTAGAAAATACATGAGAGTATGTTTGGCTTCACATTTAGCAGCCTGCATTTCATCATATAAAACCTGTTGCCAAAATGAATATTTTAGTTTTGAAGTGAACGATTCTTTGATCTGGAATATTTCAAGTAGTTCAGAGCAAGCTAACATAGTTTATTAGAGGCTAAGTTTGAATATCTTTAGCAGTCAAAATCATTTCAAAGGTTAACTTGGGATAAACCCACTATTTATGCATTCTCCATTATATATCTTGGCTATTTCTCAGTAATGGATACTAGAAAGACTCATCATTTGAAGACTTAATAACATGGGTTAGCAGCTGTGGCAATGAGATTAAATTGATCAGTTAGGGCTGGCACTTCCACTGGCCCTCTGAATATTATAAGAAGATACTCGTCCTGTCTTCTCACTGTGGAAACATGACAATATTCACAACACACTAACATATACAGACATAATATTTATTCAGTGAGTTCTCATCTCCATGGCACTCTCAATTTATATACAGGTTACCTGATAGTTTAGAAGGAAGCTGAATAAAAAAACCTTTTAACTGTGAAAGATATATATTTATAGTATTTAATAAATTTTGTCACTTTGCCTCTAAGTAAGAATGACAGTTGTAGGGAAAAAGCAGTCTTTTAAGAATTCCAGTTTGGGGGAGAAGTGTCTGTTCAAGACCCATTTTTTAATTGGATTTTTGTTGTTGTCATTGTTGTTATTGAGTTGTATGAGTTCTTTGTACATTTTGGATATTAGGTCCTTATCGGTGGCATTGCTTGCAAATACATTCTTCCATTCGGATGGTTGCCTGTTTGCCTTGCTGATGATTTCTTTTGCTGTGCAGAAGCTTTTTAATTTAATATAGTTCCATTCATTTATTTTTGCTTTTACTTCCCTTGCCTTTGAGGTCAAATTCATAAAGTCCTCTTGAAGTCCAAAATCCATGATCTTAAGATAATCATGTTAAGCAAAATAAGCCAGACAGAAAAAGTTGAAAGCCACATGATATCACTCATATATGGGATATAAATCTAAAAGCAACAAACAAACATGACAAATAAACAGAGACTCATGGACATGTACAGCGGACTAGTAGTTATCAGAGGGAAGGGGGGTGGATAAAGTAGATAGGAGTAAAAGGAGTCAAATATGTGATGATGGAAAGAAATCTAACTATGGGTGGTGAACACACAAGACAATATATATATGACATACAGCTGACAATATATACATGACATGAAATTTATTAGATTTTGTTGATCAATGTCACCTCAATAATTTTTAATAATAAAAAACCCTATTACTACTGTAAAACACACTCTTCTGTAGGTAAACAACAACAAAACATTTCATTTTTGCAAGAAACATTTTCTAACCACCTGGCAGAACCTCTTGAATTATTTGATAAAATCTGAAAATCTAATTAGTATCTTAATTTCCTAACAGGATATGAATGTTAATAGAAGATTATAAGTCTAGAAGAAACATTATTTTGAATAACTGCTAGGACTGCTATGACTGAACTTGAATAATTTGGAACAAAGCTTGTATGTGTAGGCCAAGAATATTAAAATTTAAGAAATCTGTTAACGCTGGGCTAGTTGAAAGATATCTTGAGGCTTTCCACTTACAGAAACAATCTTACCTCTCACTATATAAACAATATTCCTATTTGATCTGCATTCTGTAGTTATATGCATTTTTCTGGTATTTTAAATATGGAAGCATGATAGCCTTTGGATAGTATGAAGATCACAGTTATATGCAACTGATCTAACTAAAACATATTTAAAATTCATTCTCATTTTCTATTGTATACCCCTAAAACATTGACTGTTTTTCTCTTCGATTAATATTAAGCAATAGTTTCCCCATTTCCCTTCTTTAGGCAGGTTAATGATGATTGATCCATTCACAAAAAAAAAAAAAAAAAAAAAAGGAAATCCTAGCTCCTCAAAGCCTAACATCTGAAGTAACCAGAATATATACCTTATCTAAGATTTTTATTTTCATTAGAATTGTTTAATTTTTAATATCTATGTGTTGGTATACTTTAAACAAAAACTTTCCTCAGTTTTACCCAAACACAGTGATGCTTTGAAATATACGTATCAAGTGTATGTTTATTTTTTAATATGCCAGTATGTTTTTAGAGTAAAATTTCCAAGGCATGCTACATTTAGAACTTGAACTTAACTTTTAAAATCTTATTGTAACATGTAACTGTTATTCTGAGTTTCTTAATGACAAGAACAAAAAAAACCTTCTGAATATTAGCTCTGGGTTTTGAAATACTGACACCACAAATCAGTTGTATAACACACAGAGGACAGACTCCATTTCTTATTCTGGAGAAAATGGACTTTCCCTGTGCACAGGTATGACAAGAATTTATGTCTTAAGTTCCCCAAACAGACATTCCAGGGTGACAGATAAGAGAGAGAAAATACTTGGGAGTTTGAATTTGACATTTATTGGGTGACAAATATTTGGTGAAAGAACTAGAGAAAATAGGGGGCCTGAGATATTTTGAAGGGTCAGAGGGAGGCAAAGGCACAGATAACTTGTGAAGTTAAGTGAAATATTTGTCTTTTTTATGTGTCAGAGACATGCATAAAGAAGATTTAGCCATGTCACAGGGAAAGTTGCCAACAAATCTAAGTAACAAAAAAGGCACATTAAAATAAATTATTTATCTTTTATGTAAACCTTTAATTTTTTCCTAGATACTATGGTGGTTATAATGTTTATGCAGAGAACTAAATGTCATAGTGATTTTTTATAAATTTTCTTAAATTTCAAAAGTAAGTTTTTATATCTCTCATCAGTACTTTCAGTGATACCATTCAACATCAAATTGATCGACATGTGGATGTGCGTGCCCATTTTATTTTCCTCTCCAGTATTTGGGAATCTGGATTTCTAGAAAACAAACTACCAGAGAATAGTAGGAATCAACAAAGAATTCCATTAAATTATAAGCTCTATTAGGGTATTACAAAATTTGTGTTTATTTGAAACATTTTAAGGAAAACAATTGTGCCCATGGAATAGCTGGCACATGGTAGGCACTCATTAAACATTAATTATAATTTTATAAATAAAAATGTTGATATTTCTACCACCATCGAAAGATAGAGGGTTTATTTTTATATTAATTTTGTTCTTTTGTGTACTTCTCTAATCCTTAGTAAATGAGACTTGATAGTCTCATCAAAACAAAAATTTTTAAATGGCTCCCCAAAACATAATATTCTTTTAAAAATTGTATTTATTTATTTATTTATTTATTTTAAGTATTTTATTTTATTATAGTTTTAAGTATACGGTACATTGTTTATACATTATATATTTTAATACATTCTTCATACATACTTTAGTTTTATGATTGACAAATTCGTGGAAAGCATCATAAGCAGCTGGATAGCACACAATTAAAAATAATAGTGACCTTTTGAACTTAAATTCTTAATATTCTTTATTATAAAGTATTCTTTTGTTTCTAAGAATATAGTCAATGCAGTTATTGTTTTTTTAATGTGGTTGTTAATTCTATAAAATATTTTCCAAATTCTCTTACAGTAAGTAAAAAGGAGCTCTGTCTATTAGTGTAAGTTTGAAGTCTGATAAGGCTTCTTGCCAATGACACAAAATAGAATGCCATTATGTCTAACACATGCAGCCCATTATTCGAGGAAGAACATAGATGGATCAGAAACCTTACTGGATGAAAATGTTAAATATCATCCTGTATAATAATGGCTGTTCAAAATCTGATTTTAAAACTTGTATAACTAGGCCTGAAAATGTTAAATCTGCTCAATAATTAACAAAGAATGTGCCATCTGAAGCAAGTAATATTCTCTCTATCCAAATCATTTCTTCTATAACTTCAACAGAGCAATATAAATTTGATGCCATGAGAGAAAAATGATTTTAATTATTATTTTTAAAGTTGTTTATTACTTGTTAATTTGATATGCGTTGTCTAACACTGAAGCTCATTTTCACTCTTGTTCTTTGAAATATATAAAAACTCATGGAAGGATATAAAATTCTAAGTTATATTATGTGAAAAAAATTGTTTTTAGCCAATAGTATAATCATGATGTAGAAAAATGTTCTCTTAGGACTGCAGTAGGTAAAGTGAATTGGAGCAGAAAAGGGGATGGAAAGAAAACGTGAATTGAACAACTAAAAAGGTAACCTATTCTTTTAAAATTATTTTGAATATTTATCATACTTATGGATCTTGTTTTATTACGTTTCAAAGAAATACTCAGTAGTAATATATAGACATCCAGAGCATTCTTTTCTATCAACATTTGTTTAAGACTTTATGAATATATCGTGCAGACAAAGACCTTAGAAATGATGATAAACAAAGGCACAGATATTAATTTGGTCTTGGTTCTTATGGTTAAAGTATAACCCAACTATGGTATTTAACAATATAAAAATGTCACTATTAAAATTATGCATAGGTCTAAAATTAAAGATCGAATTCTTCACATTAAGAAGTTAGAAACAGAAGAGAAAATTTAATTTAAAGTGAGTATAAGAAAGAAAATGTATAGTACAATATATTAAAACTTTTGGGACACAGCAAAAGCAGCCATAAGAGGAAAGTTCATATTAGTACAGGCTTATCTCCAAAAACAAGAACGAGCCCAAATAAACAACCTAATGTTTCATCTTAAAAAACTAGAAAAGGAAAAACAAATGAAGGCTAAAGTTAACAAAAGGAAAGAAATAATTAAAATTAGAGCAGAAATAAATGAAATTGAAAACAAACAAAAAAAACAATAGAAAAAATAACTGCAACAAAGAGCTGGTTCTTTGAGAAGGTTAATAAAATTGACAAACCTTTGGCTAGACTCACTAAAAAGAAACAGAAAGGACACAAATAAGTAAAACCAGGGATGAATTTGGAAAAATTACGACAGACACTGCAGAAATACAAAGGATCATACAAAAATATTATGAAAAAGTATATAAAACCAAATTTAATAACCTAGAGGAAATGGACCAGTACTTAGAAAAATACAACCTTCTTAGACCAAATCAAGAACTGGAAAATCTAAATAGACCGATCAGCAATATGGAAATTGAAATAATCATCAAAAACTACCAAAAAGTAAAAGTCCAGGACCAGATAGCTTCATCAGTGAATCCTACCAAAGATTCAAAGATTTAATTCCTATTCTCCTCAAACTTTTCCAAAAAATTGAAGAGGAGGCAATACTTCCCAACTCATTTTATGAGGCCAATATTACCCTGATACCAAAACCTGATAAAAATAACACAAAAAAAGAAAACTACAGACCAATATCTCTCATGAACACAGATGCAAAAATCTTAAATAAAATACTAGTGAACTAAATACAGCAACATATTGAAAAGATACACCACGATCAAATGGGCTTCATCCCAGAGGCACAAGGGTGGTTCAACATATGCAAATCAAATGATACACCACAAAAACAAATTAAAAAATAAGAATCATATGACCATATCAATAGATGCAGAAAAAGCCTTCTACAAGATACAGCACCCATTTATGATCAAAACACTGAACAAAATCGGTATAGAAGGAAAGTACCTTAACATAATAAAGGCCATTTACGACAAACCTCAGCCAACATTACACTTAATGGTGAAGAACTAAAAACTTTCCCTCTAAGATCAGGAACAAGACAAGGCTGTCCACTATCACCACTGTTATTCAATATAACATTGAAGGTTCTAGCGAGTGCAATCAGACAAGAGAAAGATATAAAAGGCATCCACATAGGAAATGAAAAGTCACTATTTGTGAATGACATGATTCTCTATCTAGAAAACCTTAAAGACTCCATAAGAACACTACTAGAAACAATAAGCAAATACAGTAAAGTCTCTGGATCCAAAATCAACGTTCAAAAATCCATAGCATTCCTATACTCTAACAATGAAGTGTCAGAAAAAGAAATGGAAAAAATAATTCCTTTTGCAATTGCACCAAAAAGAATAAAATGCCTAGGAATAAATTGACCAAAACATGTGAAGCACCTATATAATGAAAACTACAAGACCCTATTAAAAGAAATCAAAGAAGATACAAAGAAATGGAAAAGTATTTTATGTTCTTGGATTGGAAGAATAAACATAGTTAAAATGACCATATTACCTAAAGCATACAGATTTAATGCAATCCCCATCAAAATCCCATTGGTATTTTTTAAAGAAATAGAACAAAAAATCATCAGATTTGTATGGAAACACAGAAGACCCTGAAGTGTCGAAGCCATCCTGAGATAAAAGGACGAGGCTGAAGGCATCACTCTGCCCACCTTCATATTATACTACAAAGTGACAGCAATCAAAACGGCATGGTATTGGCAGAAAAAGACAAATGAACCAGTGGAACAGAATCAAGAGTCCAGAAGCGAACCCATATTTATATGAGAAAATAATTTTTGACAAAAAAGTCAAAAACATATAGTGGAGAAAGGAAAGCCTCTTCAATAAACGGTGCTGGGTAAATTGGAAAGATATCTGCAAAAGAATGAAACCAGATTGTTGTCTATACTCGCACACCAAAATTAACTCAAAATGGGTTAAAGACCTTAATATAAGACCTGAAACAATAAAATGCATAGAAGAAAACATAGGAACTAAACTCAAGAACCTTGGACTTAAAGAGGATTTTATGAATTTGACCTCAAAAGCAAGGAAAGTAAAAGCTTAAATAAATGAATGGGACTACATCAAACTAAAAAGCTTCTGCTCAGCAAAAGAAACTGTCAATAAGGTAAAGAGACAACCATCAGAATGGGAAAATATATTTGCAAGCAGCACCTCTGATATGCACCTAACATCCAAAATATACAAAGAACTCATACGACTCAATAACAACAAAAAAACAAACGATCCAATCAAAAAATAGGCAGGGGACCTGAACAGACACTTCTCTTTGGAGGACATACAAATGGTCGACAAATATATGAAAAGATGCTCAATATTTCTAGCTATTAGGGAAGTGCAAATCAAAACCACAATGAGATACCATCTCACACCTGCCAAAATAGCTGTAATCAACAGGACAAGTAATAACAAATGTTGGAGAGGATGCAGAGAAAAAGGAACCCTCATACACTGTGGTAGGACTGAAAATTGGTACAGCCACTATGGAAAACAGTATGGAGGTTCCTCAAAATACTAAGAATTGATCTACCATATGATCCAGCAATCCGTCTACTGGGTATTTATTTACCCCAAACACTTGAAAACTCATATTTGAAAAGATATTTGCACACTGATGTTCATAGCAGCATTATTCACAGTGGCCAGGACATGGAAGCAACTGTAGTGTCCTACAATAGATGATTGACTAAAGAAGCAGTGGTACATATATACAATGGAATATTACTCAGTCATAAAAAGAGATGAATTACTGCCATTTGCAATGACATGGATGGACCTCAAGATAATCATGCTAAGTGAAATAAGACAGAAAAAGTTAAAAATCACATGATATCATTTATATGTGAAATATAAACCTAAAAGCAAAAAATGAACAAGACGAACAAACAGAGACTCATGGGTGTGGACCATAGACTAGTGGTTACCAGAGGAAGTGGGAAGCAGGAGGTATACAGGGTAAAAGAGATCAAATATGTGGTGACAGAAAGAAATTTAACTATGGGAGATGAACGCACAGTATAAACATGTATATGCCTTACTGTTAAAGTGTACAGCTGAAACTATTGTATTTTGTTGACCAATGTCACCATAAAGCAAACAAACAAACAAACAAACAAACAAATAAATGATGGCGGGGGGAGAAAATGAAAGATAAGGAAAAAAAGCGGTATACGATAATAAAAATAATGAAGCCAAAAGTCAAATTGTTGAAAATGTTTTTCTCAATTTTTTGAGAAATAGTTGACATACTTCACTGTATAAATTTAAGGCATACAGAATAATGGTTTGATTTACGTATATTGTGAAATAATTACCACAATAGGTTTAACATCTGTCATCTCATATAGTTACAATAAAAAGAAAAAAATTTGCCTTATGATGAGAATTCTTAGCATCTACTTTTAACAACTTTCCTATGTATCATACAGCAGTGTTCACTGCCATTATCATGTACAGTTCATCTCTAGTATACATATTCATCTTATAACTGGAAGTTTGTACCTTTTGACCCCCTTTTTCTAATTTCTCCTTCCCCAACCCTCCATTTCCAGTAACCACAAACCTCATCTTTTTTCCTATGTGTTTGGTGGAATTTTTGTTTGTTTTTTTTTGTTTTAGATTTCACATATTAGTGACATCATACAGTATTTGTCTTTTTCTATGTGACATTTTACTTAGCAAATTGCCTTTAAGGTCCATCCACGTTATAAATGGTAAGATTTCATTATTTTTTATGGCCAAGTAATAGTCTATTATGTATATATACTACCTCTTATTTATGTATTTGTTTTTTTATTAGAGCATTTAATCCACTTACATGTAAAGTAATTATTTATAGATACGTAATTATTATCATTTTAATTGTTTTCTGATTGTTTTTGTAGTTCTCTGTTCCTTTCTTATTCTCTCGGTATCTTGTATGTTCATGGCTTTCTGTAGTGTTGTGTTTGAATTCCTTTCTCTTAATTTCTTGTATCTCTCTTACAGATTTTTTTGTGTGTTTATCATTTGCTTCGTATATACCAAGCTATGTTAATAAAAGTCTATTGTATGATGATGGTCACTTAAGTTCAAATATATACTGAAATCACTACCATTTGTACTCACCCCTCCATGTTTATGTTTTTGTCATTATTTTTTACTTCTTTTTTGTATGTTTTTTGTGTGTATCTCTTAATTTACCATTGTAATTACACATGATCTTCCTACTTTTGCCTTTTAACTTTTGTATTAGCTTTAGTGTTGGTTGATACATTGCTTTTATTGTGTTTGCCTTTGTCAGTGAGATTTTTTTCTTAAAAAAGTACCTTTAACATAGCTTGTAATATTGGTTTGGTGGTGATAAACTCATTCAGCTTTTTCTTATTTGGAACACAGTCACAAAGATTTGACTTACCAGATAAAAGGACTGATTCTGGAATTATAATTGATTGTTAAGAACAAGTTCTGCAAATATTGTTAGTATACAACATCTATACATCATCTATTGTCAGAGAGGAATCAGCAGCTAACATTTTCACTACCTGTTTGTCTAGAGAACCTGAAGACATTCTGATTTGATAAGGATTTGGAATGGCTGTGTGCGCGTATGCCTGTGTGTAATTATTTATTTTTGAACTTACTTATGGTTATTTTGTTTACTTCATTGGGTTTGTTATAAACTGGGCAACTACAATGATCATTGGAGAGCTGCTTGGTTCCCGTGCTGATACAATCACCATTCATTAACCCCATCAACTAAGTCTATTTCTATGAAGACTGACTTTTTCTTTGACTACTGTAAGCATGGTAATTATACTTTATCCACATACTTTTAATCTATACATATGTTCTTATATTTAATGTAGGTTTCTTAAAGATCACACATAGATGGTCCTGTTTTTTGATACACTCTTGCAATCTCTGTCTTTTAATTGGTGCATTTAGACTATTGACATTCAAAGTGATTATTGAGATAGTTGGAATAATAGCTACCATATTCATTAATGTTTTCTATTTGTGCCTCTTTTTAATCTTCTATCCTTGTTCTGCTTTTTGTGGTTTTGAGTATTTTATATGATTTGGTTTTCTCTTCTTTCTCAAAATACCAGTTATACTTTTTTCTTTTTTCACTTGTTGCCCTAGAGTTTGCAATATACATTTACAGCTAATCTATGTCTACTTTCAAATAACATTTTACCACTTCATGGGAAATGTGAATACCTTATAATAACAAAATAATCATAATTCCCCTTCCCATTGATTGTGTCATTATTGTAACTCATTTTACTTATATATGAGCACACATAAGCATATATATGTATATATATAAAAGGTATATATATATAAGTTATATATGTAAGCATATATAATTGAATACACTGTGGTATTATTATTTTGAACAAACTGTTATCTGTTAGACAAATTAAACATAAGAAAAATAAAAGTTTTTATTTTACCTTCATGTATTCCTTCTTTGATGAACTTCCTTACTTTATGTAGATCCAAGTTTTTTACCTATATTACTTATCTACTTTCTAGGAAACTCTTTTAATATTTCTTGTGTGCCATGTCTACTGGCAATATAGCCCCTCAATTGTTTGAGAAATTCTTTATTTCTCTTTTGTTTTTGAAGAATAATTTCATAAGATACAGAATTTTAGGTTGGTGGGGATTTCAAAACTTTAATTGCTACACCTCATTCTCTTCTTGCTTGCATAGTCTGTAAGAAGTCAGATATAATTCTTATCTTTGTTCCTTAAAAGTGAAGTGTTTTTTCTTTTCTATCATTGCTTTTTTAAGGAATTTTTCTTTATGTTTGGCTTTCTGTAGTTTGAAAATAACATGCCTAGGTGTAGTTTATTTATTTATTTTTGTTTTGCTTTTGTTATTGTTGTTTTTACATTTATCCTGCTTGGTATTCCCTGAGCTTCCTGAATATGTGGTTTGGAACGGACATTAATTTGGGGAAATTCTGTCATTATTGTTAAAAATATTTCTTTTTTTTCCTTCTTCCTTTCTCTTCCTTGGTATTCTCATTATGCATATGTTACACCATTTATAGTTGTTTCAATTTCTTGAATATTTTGTCTTTTTTTTTTTTTGGTATTCATTCTCTTTGCTTTTTGGTTTTCAAAAATTCTATTGCTATATCCTTTAGCTCAGAGATTCTTTTCTCAGCTGTGTTCGGTCTACTAATAAGCCCATCAAAAGCATTCTTCAGTTCTGTCACAGTGTTTTTATCTCTAGCACTTCTGTTCAGTTCTTAGGATTTCCATCTATCTACTTAGATTGCCCATTTGTTTTTAAAGCCCTCAGCATATTAAAGTTGTTTTTATTTCCCTGTCTGAAAATTCCAATGTCCCTGCAATGTCTGGTTCCAGTGCTTGCTCTGTCTCTTCAAATTGTGTTTTTTTGTCTTTTGGTATGCCCTGTAATGTTTTCTTGACAGTTGAACATGATGTACTGGGTAAAAGGAATTCCTTTACATAGGCCTTAATAATGTAGTGGTGAGGGGTGGGAAAAAAGGAAGCATTCTCTAGTCCTAAAATTAGATCCCAGTCTTTTAGTGAGCCTGTGCATATGGACTGTGAACTTCACAAGAATGTCTCATTTTTCCCCCCTTAGGTGGGATAGGATCACTAGAGTAGGCTAAAGCTGGGTTAGTGGGCTAATGTGGGCTAATAATATATCCGCAGATTAAGCTCTAATTAATTAGTTTTCCCTGATGGCAAGCCTTATCAAGAAGATGCATTTCAAAGTTGTTATTTAGCCCCTCTCCATGCTGGAAGTATAAAAAGATTTTCCTCTGATATTTACTGTGAGAAATTGGTCAAGATTTTGTACGTAAATCTCACAGAACTGTCGGGGGACACACCTATGACTGGGTCCCCTAAAGTTTTTAACTCTAAGACTCATCTTCATTGAGTCTCCAGCAATTCATCAATTAGAGTTCAGATTTTCTTACCCTCACACTGGTTCCTGGGGCCTTTTCAGCTGGTGAGTTTCTGTTCTGGTAAACTGTAAATCCCTGTTTTGTCTGTCTCTACAATCTTAGAGGCAGTGGTTTGCCCCGTGTCCTCCCCTCTAACAGATCCAAGAAAAGTTGTTTAATTTTTCAGTCTGTTTATTGTTTCACTTGTTAAGAAGGAGTGGCAACTTTCAAGCCCTTACATGTGGAACCAGAGACCCTCTCAAGACAGACTTTTTTCTCTTTTTTTTTTGTTGTGAGATCCACTTATTCAAAAAATATATTTATTTCTGTAAGTACACATATATGTAAATACATAAGAAATTAAGAGTAGTTACTTCTGTAAAGGAAAGATGGAGTGGAGATGGGGTGGGGAAAGTAGAGATGGGCAAAAAAGTACTGTATTTTACTTTTCATTTTAAAATTTAGAATGCATTCATATACATTTGACCTAATTAACAATTACTAGTTTATTTGTAACATCTAAATCAATAACTGGGCACTTTCGTGGTCATTCATAGACATAATTCATGTACAGAGTGGCAAAAAGTATGTCGCCTGAAGAAGAAAGACTTTTCTTACAGTTTATGATTTGCTATTTTGCTGTCCATCTTTACAACATAAACTTGCATCATTCTTTATTCTGTCAAACAACACAGTTTCTTCTAAGTTTAGACAAAATGTCGAATACATAAAACTTTACTTATTTTTTCTATCTTGCCTTAAATTAGGCACATGATACTCTTTTAAATGTTTATCATTAAGTGATTATCAGAAGAAACATTCTGTTAACTTTTAGGATCTTTGACTTTTTATAACATCCTTCTCATATATATGCATGATTTCTTTCTTCTACTGTCAGTCTATGAAGAAATCTATGTGTGTGTGTGTGTGTGTGTATGTTTTTTATTTCAATAATTATCAGTAGTAGATCTAATGGTTTAATAGCTTTGCTTAAAATATTGTTACTTTCCAACTTACAACATTAAAGCCTGAATTACTCAGAACAATGCACATCATCTATTTATGACCTGTCTCTGCTACTTCATGTACTCTGTATTTTAGCCAAATAACTCCTTGATAACAATTAGACATTTTATTACATGATGCCTTGCTCATATATGTTAAGCCATCCATCCTCCTTTCTTTACCTTAGTAATGACTGATTCTTTTAGACACCCTCAGAGGTTGTGTTGATTGTCTGTTTTCCATGAACATGCTAAAATATTTCTGTGTGTATGAATGTGCACACCTGCACGCACATGTGCACATTCACACACACAGAAATATTTTAGCATAATTTTCTATTTATGTATCTGTTTTCTACCTGGTCACTGTCTTTGATGTGAGACACAGATTTTTATGCAACCCTCTATCTTCAGTGCTTATTCAGGACACTGCACAGTGAACTAAATTAGAGCTCATGTCCCCATCTCTCTTTTACGTCACACTATCTCTTATGATACAATGAGAAATATATATATATATAGAATTTTATTTCAAATTTAGAATATTCAAATCTAGGTCAATTATTTGATTTTCACTTTTGAGAAATAGGAAGCTCTATTAAAACTTTTTTAAACAATGAAAGATTTATACCAGCTCATGTGAACTTAAAATGTTAGAAGGAAATCTTCAGGAGTAATTTAATCAGAATTTCAACTCCATTTCTTGGTGATTCTCTCATCTCTGTTTTCTCGTGTCGCCTTTGCCCATACACATTTTCCATCATGGTTGCAAAATGGCTACAGCAAATATACATTGTACTGCCCCAAAAAAGCAACAGAAAACAACTCTTCTCCATCCTGGGAAAGGGTAGGTTTAGGACAGTAGGATTCAATGTAATAGTGAATGGCTGTACACAATCAAAACAAGAAATTCTGGTTCTAACACTGTCTAATATGACTATTTGTACAGAATTACTATATTATTTCTCTTTCTAAGATAAAGCAAAAATCAAACTTTCCAAAATAAAATAGAAGAAATGGACAAACAAATAAACTTACTACTATGCATTTGGGGAAATAAAATATTAAAGTTATAAAATAAAATATTCTTGAAACAACTATGAATAATAATAGGTACAATTGTCAGTTGACTGCAGTAATCTAGAAAACAGACTGAATAAAATCTTAGTAATAAGAATAAATACTGAAAAATATAAACTAATATAAGTATGATTAAAAAAATAATCTTTTATTGGAATCTGTGCTCACAGTAGTTTATGCATTTCAGAGAAAATTTTCATTTTCATATACATTTTCTTTTTAAAAAAGGATAATTTAGAATATTTTATAACCTTCTTATCTTCATGTTGGGTGTGCACTAGTATATCTTTTGGAGGTGAAGTATTTGCAATCTTCATGCCAAAGAGAGACTAAATTTCTTTTGAAATTTATGAAGAGGAGTTCTTTTTTTAGGATTCTAATACTGCGAGCCATGTACTGCTCATTGCTGCATTTATAAAAATATTTGTGATTTATAAAATTCACATGGCCTCTTCTAACTCTTCTTAAACTGTCTCCATGGTTCACATGGTCTATAGAGTCAGTTCCAATAATTAGCACCTCAGTCCACTTCAGCAACTGCATCTCACTTTATGCCCCTCCTGTGTACTCTGCTTACTCTTAGTAGATTTTTTTTCATGATGGTTTTTGCAATACCACTTTTATAAAATACCCCTGGGTATCACTATCAACTTCTCTACTGGTATTCATTGCCTTCTCTCTGCTTCTCTAATTAGAAACAGTTTTCCTTTAAGGCTCCATCTAAACATCACCCCCAGAGTGAAACGTCCCTAAACCCCATCCTTTTAGTTAAAATGTCCTCTATAGTATCATAGAATTAGAGGGCTGTGTATGCCCAGCAGCTTGAGAGGGCATAAACAATAGAATATATTTATAGAGCCTCTTTTATCATAAATTCCTATAGCTCTATAATTTTAATATTGACTTTTAAAAATCTCCTGAATCTTGGTTCTTGGTAAAAAGTGAAAGACTTGCAAAAATCAAATATCTTATATTAATAGAAATTTATGACATATTCTGCAAGTTACCTGCCTAAAATACATTTCCTCAGATTTTATTTGATGTGGGAAAGGGTCGAGGTAAAGATCATGAATTCCCATCCTCTCTTGCTGCTGAAGGGCATGTATCTGGCCCCAAATGCAAAACAATAAGGGTTTCTGGCTAAGTCTTTTCTTTCTCATTATACATTTTTTTGTGCTATACATTTTTTATTTTTTATTTTTTGCTTCTTCTCACTAGAACGTGATTATGAGTTAAAAGTAAAGGAGTCATATTTAGATACTAATGATCAAGGCTGCATGTAAAAGAAGGATGGTCAGAAGTTTCTGATCCTTGATGACAGCCTTGAGTAGCTACACCAGTCCTGACCTGCCCTGTGTCAGGTTCCTTTTTTTTTTAGAAAAATTTTAAATAGCTTTATTCTGATGTCATTCACATATCATACAACTCATTCAACTTAAGTAAAGAATTCAATGGTTTTTAGTATATTCACAGATATTTGTAATCATTATCACCACTACCAATTTTACAACATTTTCATGACCTCAAAAGAAATCTTGTACCCTTTAGCTATTAATACCCTACTCCCCATATCCTCCAGCACTAAGCAACTGCTATATACTTCCTGATCTGGATTTTCATATAAATGGAATCATATGGTATGTGATATTTTGTGACTGACTTCTTTCACTTAGATGTTTTCAAGGTTGATCCATGTTGTATCATATATCTGTACTTCATTCTTTTTTTTTTAAGGCTGAATAATATCTTACTGTAAAGGTATACTACATTTTGTTTGTCCATAGTCAGTTGATGGGCGTTTGGGTTGTTTTCTCCTTTTGGCTTTTATGAATAATGCTGCTCCAAACATTGGTGCACAAATTATTTTGTGTGTGGATATATACTTTTATTTCTCTTAGGTCTATACCTAGGAATGGAATTGCTGAGTCGTATGGTAATTCTACATTTAATTTATTGAGGAGCTACCAGATTATGGCCCAGAATTAGTTAAACTCCTAAGAAGAAAGTTTCATAAATTTATAAAATTTTCAGATAATGACTTGCTTTATGTTCCCTTTAATTTATGTTTAGAAAATTCTACCTAATTTTTGCTCACTGTAACCTATATAATAAGATGTTATAGATTTGCAACATTAGTCAATATGAATGAGATGAGTAATTCACATCATATTACTTCATCATACCACATCCAAAAAGTATCCATTATATAATGCTTAAAAATTTAGAGAGAAAAAAATCAAGCATAATAATTTATAACTCTAAAAGATTTACTCCAGTTTCCTTAAGGGGCAAACTTTTTGTATAAATATATATTAATTAAAAACTTGATTATTAAACACTTTCTGAGAAAAAAATGTTAATTGAATAAGAAAAATTACATATGCTTTTATTTACATCTTATTGACTGTTAAAATGAGATATCAAAAGGAGGTAATATGTAAGAAAACAAAAGCAGTTTTGTGATTAATCCCTGTCCAATTGAGTCACGTTTGGCTTTGGTCCACTAGGGAGACTGTTTTAGAAATGCACTCTGTTTCTGTAATTTTATGGCTAGTCCTTAAGGTATAGAATTTATTCCATATTACTTCTTACTATAGTGTGCCAAACTAATGAGTTAAAGATAGTTAACGTTAGAACTGGAAAAAAAAGAGACCTTAGCCAACTTGGAAGAAATGAAGTCAGACATGCCCAAGCAGTAACAAACAGAAACATCTATCATGTACTCTTGTCACATTGTGTGCAGGATACATGGCAGCATGGATATAGGTTGTAATTTACAACAGACACTAAAGTTGAAAATATTTATTATACGAATCTTATATTTAAATGAAATATTTTACTGGTTATAATATGTTAACATTTAAATATATATTTCTAATACTTTTATAAGGAGGAATATTTTTAAAAGTGATTAATTCATGAACAATTTTTTTTTTTTTTAACAAAATAAATATAAATTCCATCCATGTCCAGGAGTTTGCTTTGGGAGCTCACTCTCAGTCACAGACTGAGGTCCACTTATGAACCTGGCCTTCAGGAGCTTCTCATCCTGCTCCTTCTCTGTGGACCAGTGGACGCTGTTCTTTACTGTCAGAAAGGCAAATGGATTTCTCATGAAACTTGGGAAATTTAGTCATAAAAGAAAGTGAAATAAATATTTGTAAATGTGAGAATGAATTGGATAGATTCTATTCACTAAGCCAGGCAGATACTAAGCCAGAAATGTGTGTCATCTTTTCAGAAACTATCGATACTCAAATGAAAATTTTATTTCTTAGTTGCATCTTGATTTTACCACCCATACTAAGACACTTATTATGTTCTATGTATGTTAGTGGAATATCTTTTATAATATAACACATATTTGATAAGGAAGAGAGACTATATAAGGTAAAGTAAAGTTTATTTCAATATTTCTCCAAGTCAACAGCTTCCCTCCAGAGATATTTTCTTGAGTTTCTTTCAAAAATATTCCATGCATAATACAAACGTAAATTAATTTAAACACATGAAAGCACATTGACGCATTTATATAGCTTATTGAATATATTATCTACTATGTTCTACAATTTACATATTTCACTTTTTCTCAGTCATTTTAGAATTTTTGTGAAATCATATTTGCACTTTTTGATCTCTTAAGACTGTGTCATTCTCCTTCACATTTGTCTCTCCCTGCACCTGGCACAATGCCTGGCCAGAGAAGACATCATATAAATATTTGCAGAAAAAAATTGTTGAAGCGTGAAGAGGTTTTAATTTTTTAATACAAAATCTAACTTATTTTTACTTAGTTTCTATTAGATTGTAAACTTTTTAAAGAGAGAATCATCTTTTCAAAGTCCAATTTCTCATTTTTCCAATATTGTTTAAACTGAAATTAGAATAAAACCATGAAGCAATTTGTACAAAGTTGACATTTTTAAATGCTAAAAACTAAATCATATTTTAAATAATGTCTGTATTTTATAAACACAAGTTATTTAAATTTTTAAGATTCAGTTAAAATATAATCAAAATTAATTTAGTATCCTAAATTAATTTTTAAGAACTAACTTATAAATTATGGTGACAATTCATGAAATGAACACATGTAATTTGATTAATGGTTGATAATCGAATTAAAGCAGGTTTATTGGCATTAGATAATTATTTCAAACCATTAGCATGTGTTGAACACACCATTTAATATTATATTACTAAGGAATTTAGAATTTTGAAAAGATATTTAAGTGTTATTTCAACATCAAATCAAAATTTGCCATTTAAAAAAAATCAATGATATAATTATCCATACACAGAGATAACAATACCAACAGTGAATCCCACAAATGAAATGGGTTCAATTATTGGGTCAATGATCCAATATTTTTTTTCTTATTAACTCCTTCACTTTTTGTTTAGCAACCCTCAGGGAATTCAAGATGAGAAAATTTTATGTTGATTAATAATTTTTCAAAATAATTTTAAACTTTAAATTTATGAGTTATGTTTAATAAATTGTCAATGTAACTCATGTATTCTATTTAATCTTAGAAGTCATATCTTTGAAATCAATCGATAGGGGTTTTGGGTTTATCTTAGGGTACAAAAAGCTTTAAAGAGCATTGCTCCCACCCAAACAATAACAAGTTGGATAAATTGTCAAATCATACTTTTTTTGAACCTATTAAAGAGCTGAGTCCACAGGACAATTAAATAGTTTCAAGTCTAAGGAAATTCAGGTGCCTCCAAAGAGAGAGACAAACTATGAGCACTGGTTCACCAAGCAGGAAAACATGTTAAAAAGAGACATGGTAGAAAGAAACATTTTCTTATCAAACAAACTGGTAAGAAAATTCAGCTGAATGTTTCAACAAACTTCTAAAAGTGAGTAATGGCTAGTATGAGAATACAGAATCCTTGGAGCTTACAGACACAGGGGGAGATTACACTTAATTTCAGGATTTTGTCCTAGCCCTTCTCCAGGTGCTCAGAAAGATTTGGGTCAGGTTGGGAGAGCAGAGATTACCTCCTGCTTGATAAAGCCTTAGCGAAGAAAGCAGTAACCACTGTGGAAAAGGCACAAAGCCCCACTTAAAATATTCGTGCCAATCTTCCCTATTGAACAAAAACCTTTTATCACTGAGAGAGGGGTAGAAAACTCTGCATCATCCAGGGAACATGTGGAAATCCATTGCAGCTTTGAAGGTAAAAAAGAAAAAAAAACCTTTCAGTACAAGGGCAAGATCAGAATATTAGAGGTCCTCTACCAGTGCTGAAGTGGCAAAGTCACCAAGAATGCCCCAAGATCCAGAAACAGAGGGTTTTGCATAAGACTGATGCTAAAGCAGGACACGAGAGAACTCTCTCCACAGCCCCATCACTCTACTTCTGAGAGTGGCAAAAACATGGAGAGAGACCTTCTCCAATGAGTAAATCTACAGAGAAGTCTAAATCTAAAGGTGAAACAGAATCATTGAAAAGGTACTTCTGCAACTAAACTCCCATCATAAGCACAAGGGAAAACTAAAGGAATGTGAAGCCAGGGGTGCCCTGAAAATTATTGTAACACAAAAACCTAAATCTGGCTGAACCCCTGACTAGATTAACTCAATCTGTCACCACTAATGTATAGCAAAAAAGAGATGTGTTTATTTTCAGGAATAAAAAACATTTATCTTAATCTGTGTTTTCTTAGACACAATGTCCAGCATTCAACAAAAAATTACAAAGCAATGAATAAAGAATTAAGATATATTGGAATCAATTAATAGAACCAGGCCCATATAAGACCCAAATGTTGAAACTATCAAACAGGAAATTAAAATAACTATGATTAATGTACAAAAAAACTCTTGTTTAAAAGGCAGACAACATGCATCTATTGCAGCAGAGAGATAAAAATTATAAGAACAGATTTGAAATTTTATTAGATGGTGACAGTTATAAGAAAAAATCAAATGAAAATGTTAGACATTAGAAATATAATAACTCAGATAAGAAAAATATCTTTCACAGATTTATTAAAAGAGCCAAAGAAAGAAGAATCAGTAACCACAATAAAGGTTAATAGGAGTTAACCAGGTTAAATTAGAAAAGTAAATGAATGAAAAAAAAATGACCAACAGTTATTTTAATATAGGTGTAGTAGGAATTACAAAAGAAAGGGAGAAAACATGGAAAGAAAATACAGTAAGTTAATGACTGAGAATTTTCCAAAAACATTGAAAAACATGAAACCACAGATCAAAGAAATTCATTAAGAAACAAGCAGAATAAGTATACAAAGAAATCAATCATTAATCAATCACCTAGACAAAGCCTATCTAAAGTGCTGAAAATTAAAGATAAACTCTTAAAAGTAGCCAAAGGAAAAGAACATATTAGATACAGAGAAACATATGTGCATATATGTTACATACAGAGAAACATATGTGCACATATATATATATGTGCATATATATATAAATTACAGTGGCCTTCTCAAGAATTCCCATCAGAAATTATTGAACCCAGAAGATTATGAATTAACATGTTTAAAATGCCAAAAGAAAAAAAAAAAGTCAACCTAGAATATTCTACCTAGCAAAAATAGCTTTTAAAAATGAAAGAAAGAAGACTTTTTCAGTCAGAAAAAAATAAAAAGATAGTTCATAATAGCAAATCTCCATATCAAAAATGTTAAAAGAATTCTTCAGAAAAAATGTATATGACAAAAACTTAAATCTACACTATAGAATGAGGAGCACTGATATAAATAAAAGTACACATAAAATCAATGTTTTTCTAATTTTAATTGTTCTATTGACTGATTAATGCAAGCTGCATTATAATCAGCTCATGGTTGAACTCTGTCTCCAACCTGAAATGCAGATATTCTGTGTGGTATGTTGTTATCCAAAGCTGAATGTTGAAAATAGAATGTTTATTATTTGCTTTAATATAGACTAATGTCTAAATATATCAATCAACAAGGGGAACTCAATGACAAATATCCCCTGCCACTCATCATCAATATTAGATGGGTCTATTTGAAATTATTAAAATAAAATTATTACCTTTTTACTGCTTATGAAATGAACTATGAGGAAGATGTTGAGGGAAGGGGAATGGAGATTTGAGAAAATAGTGGCTATCTCCCTGACACATAAAATTTAGTCTTCTTCAAACACAGATAGATTTAATTAAATTATAATGATGATCAAAAAAAGCTGAATATGGAGTAAGATATACTTTTGGTAACATGGAAGCCAGCATTTACCAATCAAAGGACTTATTACTTATAGTTCATAGTGAAGAAATAGGCATTGCTTTTCTAATACTATCTGCCATTGCAGTTCAGGTCTAGGTTTGTTACTATAAAAGAGTTTAATAAGCCAGGTGAAAACTTCGATTCAGTATTCTCCTCAGAATTCTGCTAAAAAATTGCTAGGGGAATGAAGGTAAAAAGCCAATAAATCTATGTCAGGAGAATGTTCACAGAGATTTAATAATGAGACTATAACTCTCTTCTCCTTCCAGTTTTACTAAAAACCCCATGACTCTATCATTTAGAGGTCAGTGCATAGTTCTGACATTCAAGGTTATTGTAACCCTCATAAAGAACGTTCTCAGTGATGAAAACATCTAACTTGTCAAACATTTAATTGTTTTATTTCTCAGGCAAGTTACACTGGCAAGAACATTTGTGTGAAGTAATATTTATATCTTCTTCTTGACCATTGTTGACAGAGAGTTTTTTACTAAGAAATGAAATAGAAAACATATCACGAAATATTATACTTTGCAAAAACATGAGAACTTCAGACATAGCCTATGCAAGAGATCATATCAGATCCCATCAGGAAACAGAATATGTAAAACAGGAAGAAAAATTGCAACCGCTATAGGCCTTATAAAATAAATAACATGATATAAGAATCACTAGTCTGCAAAGAAAATGACTCACGCTTCTTAGGGAAAATGTCAGATTTAAACCACAAATTGTAGAAATGATCGTCTGGTCTCTTAACTATACCAAGTATAGCTTTCACTTTTCTGGATGGTTAATTTTACATAGTTGAAATTAATTGGACGGTTAAATATTATATATTATTAATATTCTCATGTCAAAAAACAAGCCCTCTATAGGTTTTTAATACATAGTGATTCTCTCTACAAAATTGGCAAGCAAAGTAAAATGAAAGTATGGGAATTTTGTGAAAGTCTTCACTTTTCCAATATAAGTGTCATACATATTATTTAACTTACTGAGTCTGAAATTTCCAGATACCATTTTAAGTTTTAGGTGTTGTACCAAATTGTGAAACTTCAGGGCCGCAAATTTACTTAGTGAAATACAAATGGATATGCTATTTTAGCAGGAGTTTGTTTTGGAAGTCTGTGTGAGCAATCAAATTCAGCATCCTCTTCTGCACACTAACATATGCTTTAATAGGCCTGAGATTATCAGAAGATGAAAACAGAATAAATTGAGAAATTTTAAAAACTGAATGTATACCCCTTTATACACAATAAAGGAGAATAATCAGTACTGAAGTGTCATTAGAATGAAAAGCTTCATCAACAAAAAAGAGGAAATAGACATGTTGGGGGAAAATTGACATGGAAATAAAACAGCAAATCAAACATCGAGTAGAAAAAAAATAGCTAATTACATGTTTTCATCTGCTTTCTAGAGAAGTAAATCTAATTTTAAAGAAATGAAAAAGTCCAGTGAATGCCAAAAGTATTTTTCCATGCATTATAGCTCTTTGGCATAGAATCTATATGTATTTATCCAGATGTTACATGTGGAAATTATGTAATTTAATGGTAACAGGAAGTGCATTTGAAGTACAGAATAGTAATAAAATTAAAACGGATGAGTACATTTGAAGAAAAACAATTATACTTCATTCTTAAAAGAATTTAGGATCATACTGTCTTATAAATATTAAAATACATTTTAGATAAAGATACAAACAAAATTGCTTTTCTTTCAATATTCATACTTGAAATAAAATTTTGGTAGAATGAAACTTCCTGAAAACAATTGTATGGGAACTAATGGTCTCTAAAGAGTAAATTTTAATAATATATATATATTTTTTAAAAATAGTTTCTGACTGTGCTCCGGTGAGTATTTCTTCTATGTGAGGAGATAGTGGAGCAAGGCTGTATAGCTTGGTGGCTAAGAGAATGTGCTCTGGATCACTCAGACCTGAGTTAAAACTCAGTTCTACCATGTAGGAACTGTGCGCTGGAAAGTGACTAACCTCTCAGAGTCCCATTTTTATCATCTGTAAAAGATAAGTTCACCTACATCAAAGAATTGCTGTGAGGATTAAAGTTAATTAAAGCAAATCCTTGTTGTTATTATTATTACTACCAAGAAGTTCTGTATAGAGTTTACTCAGTTTATTATAATTATATTGACCTTACTCAGCTTATTATAATTATATTGACCATCAATACTGACCACTTCTGATGCTAAGTAGTTATCAGCATAATTATACTCTTCTTGTTTCATGAATGATATTATCTTCCATGATGCCTCGGGATTCCTTGACAATGCTGAGAGACCTATTGTCACATAGGAGCTGCCCTAGGCAATTCCATTTCCTGAGAGCTCAAGATCATAGTCCCCTGTGTCTCTCGACTCCCAAAAGTCTCTTCATTTCATTAGTTTCCTTAGTCTTCAGGAGTATAATGAGTGAGAAGAAACCAACTGAGATTGAGAACATTTGCAGCGATTAGGTTCTTGTAGATTCTTGCAGACCATGCTAAGGAATTTTAATTTTATTTAAAGTGCAAAGATAAGTACATGAAAAGATCACTTTGTTTGCTTGGGAGAGAAGAGGAAACAGCACTAATATTTATTTAGCACAAACAATACAATGATAATTGTCTATGTATATTCAGATTAAAAACTGAAAGGAAAAGAGAAATTTTGATCCTCCCCAAAATCCCATAGGAATTAAGATAAAATATAAATATTTTACAAAGAAATATAAAGTATAAATTACCTAATTCATTTTTCAAGATTTAAGTTTCAGTCAGAAGATATATTTGAGAAATGATTCAATTGAATGAGCTAATAATAATTTAATGTTATTTAAATAACTCCCAAGTAATTCATGCTTTAGAAGCTATATTCTATTTCAGTTACTTATTTCTGTCCTTGCTCTATTCACTATTGGTACAAGAAAAAAAGGCATTTAAAATTATAGTAAGATAACATTAACTCTTGACATTCTTTCAACAATTATATTATTATGAAACATGTTGTTCAGACTAAATGCACCACTTTTCATGGAGTAATTGAGAATAAAGTCACAATTTTGATCTCCATAATGTAATTTTTTAAAGCAAAACTCACGGTCTCATGCTCATCATTAAGTCATCTAAGCATATTTCCAAAGTTTGCATTGATTGACAGTTGAGTTCCAGAACTTGATTATAATTCCTAGAAATCAAGAACTAGGGGGAAATTTAGAAATGATCAGTCCCTTTCTTTACTGAAGAAGTAGAAACTTAGAAAGGAAGCTGATGACTTCCAGTTAAAGTAAAAAGAACCAGATTGAATGTTAAGTGACTTGGCTTCCAAGTCTAGTTCTGTCATTATCTAATTTCCAAAAATGACTTGTTAAAACTATTTAGCAGAAAAAATAAAAGAAATAATGATACTAGTAATAAGAAGAAAAATGAAAGTTTATTCCCTTGTATTCATTAAAGAATAAATGAATACATAGAACATACATTTAACTTTTATTGAAAGAAAAGTTATTTTGAACAAAGAATTCTCAAAGAATCTTATCTTCTAGTTCTCATGAATTTCTACAGTAGTGCTTTGCTCACCATGGATTTATTTATTTTGCGTAGTATGATTTCCAAGTTTAATATAAGGAAAAAAGCCAAGAAGAAAGTCTCTGGTGGCCAAAAAAGCAATTCCTTAGTACTCAGCAACATTGAACAAAACAAAGAACAAAACCCCTAATTCTATCCAATGCAAAAGATTAAGGAAAAAAAACTCTAACTATTTGATGATAGTAATTTAGGGAACAGCATAAGCAGAAATATGTGGGAAAGCAATGAGAAAGAGAAAAATAAAGAATGTAAGAGCAGACAGCAGTGCCACCATAAAGCAACAATCATACTACAAACAACCAAATCTCTAGCTATGTATATGTAGCATGATATAAAAGTTTAAGAAAGTAATAAAACCAAGTGTTTAGTTGGGGAACAATTTCACCAAGAAAAGTAAAATTTTTAAAGATAGGGGAACTCAAAGCTAGAGAGAACATTAAGTTATCCAATATAACTTATTTTTCAGAGTTGCTGTATAGCTGAGGTTTTATCAGTAATGTGACATGGATTATTGCATTTATTTTCATTCGATTTTTATTCACTTATGAAGTTTTTGGTTTCTTAGAACTATTTTTAAAAACTAGATTTTTCTTTACAAGTATATGTAAATTCCTCAAAAAACAGTGTAATAGCTTATATTTTGTAATTCTTCAATAATTACTTGTTGATTTTTATCTTCATTAATTCATCTATATAAAATTATATTCACTCCTATTTGTAGTAAACCTTTAACTCATTCATTCACATTCTAATTAAATTAAATATTTATTTTTTCACAGAAATTACAAAATTACATTGTTAAACATAAAGCAAATTAATAACATCTATTGAAACACTTAAAATGACTAGATCTATGTTGTTATAACATTATGCATGAGTATATTTTATTTCTAAATATCACCAAATTAATTGATGAAATTTACTGTTATATCCTCAATTTAAATAAATTGGTGTTAAAATGTGTCGCCAGTGTTAAATTTGTAGGTATATTGTAATATGATTCCAAAAAGCTTTCTTTTCTCCTTCCTTGTCTTCCTTCTTCTCCATTATTGCTGCCAGCTCCATACTTCAGTCTCTATTTTAAGATTATGAAGTGTTTTAATATTATGAAATGGACTTCATGCCTACATCTTTTACCCACTTCAACTATTCCTGTGTATTTCTGAAAACAATTAATTGTTCTAAAGCATTTATTTCATGTGTCACTCACCTATTGAATTCCATTGGCTTTCCTATGAAATAAAGTCCACATTTCTCATCCCAGCCTTTACAGTTCTCCACAATCTGGCCACAATCCAGCTTTAGCACTGGCTCTGTTCCATCTATACTGAATCATGCACCATGCTACGAACCAGTCAGGACCTGTGAATATCTGACTCCAATATCTCCATCCGGAACACCTCTCCTTCCATATGTATTCCAAATGTTCAGCCTTAGTGATGATTACTTTTCTTGTCAAGAACCTGTATTTGTGTCACTCATATTGATTTTATCACTCTATCATGGTTTTGTGAATATATTTTATGTCTACCTACATTTGGTAAACTCCTTTCTAGTAAGGGTCATTTTGCTTTCTTTGCAATCCCTTTTCTGCTCCTCATTATGCTTTTTTCATAGTGAACTCATTAAATATTAAACTGAAATCACTGAACTAAAATGTGAGTGTAATTTATTTCCCTCTTCTGTGTTTTCCAAGTTGCCATGCTCAGAATGGAATATTAAATGTCTTAAGGTTGATATGATTTGTATTTCTATTTTATTAAACCAAAATCAAAATTGTCCCACTTTGCATTCATTCCCATTATGTTCTGTGAGATTGTCAAATGCTAAAATATGATTCCAGTTAGAAGAAATAGATAATCCCTATAATTAGTAGTCTTGAAAAGAATAAATACGCACACGTGCACACACACACACACACACACATACACTATAGTATCATTAGGAATATGAAATCTGCTTCCTGAAGTGTTAGCTAAGAATGAACCAAATCACTGGGAGAATTTTTACCAATGAGCAAAGTCTCTCCTTCTGTGGTTATATTTATTGCTTCAAACAGCGATTCTTAACCTTTTTGGCAATTAATTTTATTTCATGGTACCCGTTGTTCCTACATGTCTCATCTTCCAAATACTTGTGATCAAAAAATATATATTTAAATGAATTAAGATCTACCTTGTTCTGAAATGTTTTCAGGGGGTGGTGGAGATTTCCATGATACTCTTGGAGATAATTTTGTACACCCTTGGTTATTGCACAAGCTGACTGAGAAGCCCTGGCCTATATCATCTGACGTTGTCAGTTTCCCAACAGGAACACATACCGTCCATTTGGTGGGAATGACATATGCAAACAGAATAATAAAATTTTCAGCATCTTTGAGTCAGATTTAATGATATGGTGAAAAGTGATGTCTGAAAAATTTTTGGTTTTATTTGCATGAACCATTAAGTCTCCATATATGGCCTTTTAAAATTTTCTACTAGCTGCTAAAACATTTGACATTTCTTATTTGTTAAGTTTAAATAATCCAAGCAATAAATTTTCATCCAATGACAATTGTTATTGTCTAAATATCATTTTATTAGAACCAGAATTTATCCTGCATGTTGCTGTTTTACCCAGCGAACATTTGCATAATGCTAAACATTTGTTGTCCATGTTTTTTGTTCACACCCTTCAAATTCTTTTACCCCTCTTTCCTCTTACTCATCAGTTGGCCTAGCTGGAAAGATTTAGTTCTTTTCATCTGCTTGAATAAATCAATACCATATTTTTAACAGAGCACTTCTATTCTTCACATATTCTTCTTTGTATTCCCACTAACTTTTAGAAGTCTTCCTGATGCAAATGTACCCAGAATAATACTTAATATTTTAAAAAAGAAATATAGAAATAGTAATTATCCTTAAATTAATTATTCAAGGGCAAAAATGGCTTCTAACAAGTGTTCCATTATCAAACCACATAATCAAGACAAACCTGTTCTCTATTACTTCACAGGATTTGGCAGAGGAAGACTAAATTGTGAATTGAAGAAGAGAGAGGAAAGACTGAAAAGATAGCTTACAGATGTGTTCACTAGATTTTTGTTAGCATGCACTAAGGTCTGCAGAAAATTATTTACAGTTGGTCTTTTTTATGTGCTGTCTTATGTCAGTATGCTGTTTCCATTGGCATAATTAATTTTACTTTAAAAATCCCACCTTCTCATTCTTGTTTGTGAATGAAACAATCACATAATTGATCAGTATTTATCTTTGATCGTCTTACTTTTTTAAAAAAATTGAGAATAAGCACTGAGTACACAGGATTTTATGATGGCCTTGTATGACCTGTGTATTCTTGAAGAATTAAGACTTGGTATGGTGGCTGCCTCTCACTTTCTCTTCCAGGTAACATCTACATATTTGCTAAAAACTAAATACAGCATGCCAAAGTTATGAAAGTTTATTAGTGAAATTATTAAAATTTAAAATAAAAAAAAACTAAGGAAAATTTTCATCAGATATTATATGAAGACCTTGTTTAACAATATTTTGAAATAATTTAAAAAATATAAATTTTATTATTTATAAAGCCTTTTCTAAATTAAAAGACATAATTAAACACACATAGCTGACAATTTAATATGAAACAAAATTAATCCATTCAAGCATACATATCTTCACAGCTCTACAAGACTGCTGGTCTTATCTCCTATTTTTAAGAACATTTTAAATCACTTCCTGTTAAAGAAAAATTTTTCTATTTAGAATACTGCTGTTAAATTTTTTACTTATTACTTGGGGCAGAAGTGAAAGAGACTCCTGTCTTATTCTTTGTTAATCTTTGCCACAACAAGTGAGCTAAGAGCTTTTCATTGTTATAGGCCAAGAACATACTGCTAAAATATGAGACACTACTATCTATAAATTATTTTATTCAATAATTGTTTATCACAATTATTGTATATGGCAATAAATTTAGTGCTATAAACGTGGGGGGAAATAAAGGCATACATAGGTGTACATGCACACACACGCATATACACTCCCCATGCAGTTTCTGTCCTGAGACTCTCAGTTTAGTCAGGAATATAGATATGTCAACACATTATTATTAAAACACATGGAGAGCCTTGTACATCACACTAAAGATTTTAGGTGGAATTTTAAAGAGAGGTAGAGTTACAAGATGGTTATAGCTGGAGAGTTAAATGATTGAATTGAAAATTGGATAGTTAGCTTTGTAGCTCTAAGCAGTCTGCATTGAAATAGGAGGGAAAAATTAGGGATGCGTTGAAAAATAAAACTCATGAAAACTCATCTACGTTCTCACCCATGCCCACTTTTAATCACTTCTGAACTCCTTCCTAGTAACGTAGCTAGTGCCCAGCCAGGCATATTTATTATACATTTTGTAATATAGGATTTGGATTCTTAAGATAAAATTCAACTCGGTCTACCCCACTTGATTTCAATTATTTAAAACGGGGGGGGCGGGGGGGAGTTTGTTTTTTAAATTTTCACTCCCCATGATTAGAATTCAGAATGCCTATTTTAAATTTAAGAAGAAACAGTGAGATCTCTTGTCATAATTAGGTCCAAATCTTAGCAGAACATATTATTTCAAATGAGATATGGGTGAAAGAGTAATAATGAGGGTGCATGACGAGAATAGAGCTGGCTCATTTGCCTGTTGCAGTCATATGCCCTGAGTGGTAGGATAACATGTACCGTGCTAGATATATTTGTGGTAGATAAGCATAATACCTGGATGCTCTGTAAAGGCAAAAGCACTGTTACAGCCCAAACCTTTGGAGCAAAACTATGCATTCTCTAGCAAAGAACTACTCGTTTTTTTAAAAAGGTAAAATACAATAAAATAGACTTTTCTATTTCCTTGAGTTTTCTAAGTTATATTTGACAATAGAAGCCAAAATTATAACACTATCTAATGTAGGTCTTAGTGTATATACAGGGAATATTTAAAACAATCATAAAATAAATGACAAAGAAAGTAAAATAAAGGTACACTTCAATGTAACTGGTAAATGACAACAGTAGACTGTAATGCTATATATAGATAATGTAACATAGACTAACTACTAAAAAGCTATATAAAAAGACACACTAAAAAATATGAATCAAATGGAATTCTAAGAATTATTCAAGTAGGACATAGAAAGGCAGGAAAAAGACAACAGAAATAAAAATCAGAGAGAACAAGGAGAAAACAAAAAATAATATGGCAACTTAAACTGTTAAATGTTAACTGTTAAATTTAAAGAGTCTTAATAAACCAATCAGAGGATAGAGTTTAGTAGAACGGGTTAAAACAAATATATGATCCAAATTTATGCTGCCTACAAGACACTTACTTAAAATAAAGTGATAAAATGAAGAATAAAGCTGGAAAAGGTGTATCATGGAAAAATTAATCAAAGAACGTAGGAGTGGTTTATTAATATTGCATAAAGTAGATTTTAGAGCAAAGAAAATTACCATAGATAGAAGGACATAATGATAAAAAGATCCATCTACCAAAAAGAAAGAGTGGTCCTAAATGTTTACATACAGTACAACAGAACTGCAAAATATGTAAAACAAAAAATGAAAGACTGAAAAGAGAAATAAATAAATCCATAATTATCATAGTTGGAGACTTCAACATCCCTCTCTCAAAAGTTGATAAAATTAGACAGAAAATCAGCAAGGATATAGTAAGACTGAATATCATTAACAAACAGGATCCAATTGATACTTATAGAACACTGCTTAACAACAGCAGAATATATATATATATATATGTATATGTATACCAATGAAAACCATATCCAAGTCCATAAAACAAACCTCAACACATTTTTAAAAAATGAAATTATATGGAATATGTTCCCTGACCACAATAGAATCAAGCTAGAAGTCATTGATAGAAAGATAACAGGAGAATCTAACACTTGGAAACTAAGCAATATACTACTAAATAATTAATAGTTCAAAGAGGAAGTTTCAAGGGAAATCAAGAAACACATCAAATCAAATGAAAATGAAAATACAACACATCAAAAATTATGGGATATGGCTAAAGTAGTCCTGAGGGAAAAAACTTTATAAAACTAAAAAGATAATAGTTAAAGAAAGATAAAGTCACAAATCAATTATCTAAGCCCAAGACTCTAAAAAAAAAAAAAAGAGCACAATAAACCCAAAGCAAGTAGAAATAAAGAAATAATAATGAAATTAAAAGCAAAAGAAAAAAAGGAAAACCAGTGAAACAAAGGCTTATTCTTCAAAAATATTAATCAAATTGCCAACCCCCCAGTAAGACTGACAAGAAATAAGGAGAAAAGAAACATATTATTATATTAGGAATTAAATAGGGGATATCACTATAGCCCCTACAAACATCAATAGGGTAATAAGGGAATACTGCAAACAAATATCGATTGCATCTTGACTGTATTAATGTCAATATCCTCATCATGACTTGTCCATGTTTTTGCATTATGTTACTACTGAGGCAAAATGTGTATATGAGATAACTCTATTGTTTCTTATAACTGTATGTAAACCTAAAAGTATTTCAATATAGTAAGTTTATTTTTAAATATAAGTCAATACTCATAAGCTACTGTACTCTCACGGAGACTTTCTATCTATAGGATATCAAGTGACTCTGGCACTGTAACTGATCATCATTTTTTTTAAACTAAGGAAGATAAGATGTGTGTATCTCCTGTTAGAATTGCTATAATCAACAGGACAAGAATAACAAATATTGCAGAGGATGTGGAGAAATAGAAACTCTCCTACATTGCTGGTGGGATTGCAAATTGGTACAGCCACTATGGAAAATGGTATGGAGTTTCCTCAAAAAACTACGAATTGATCTACCATATGATCCAGCAATCTCTCTACTGGGTATTTACCCCAAAGACTTGAAAACTCATATCCGAAAAGATATTTGCACACCAATATTCATAGCAGCATTATTCACAGTGGCCACGACATGGAAGCAACCAAAGTGTCCTATGATAGATGATTGGCTAAAGAAGCTGTGGTACATATATACAATGAGATATTACTCAGTCATAAGAAGAGATGAAATAATGCCATTTGAAACAGCATGAATGGACCTTGAAAAATCATACTAAGCAAAATAAATCAGACAGAAAAAGTTGAAAATCACATGATATCACTTATATGTGGAATATAAACTTAAAAAGCAACAAATGAACAGGATAAACAGAGACTCATGAACATGGACAATGGAGTAGTGGTTACCAGAGAAGAGGGGAGAGAGGGGAAGGGGAAAAATAAATAAAATGTTAAAATAAATAAATAAATTAATTAATTAATTAATTAATAATAAAGAAAATGTTAAAAAAAGATGTGTGTATATACTTTTATGCATACATATAATTTTATTATATATTTTATTGATATATAAACATAATTTTGATTAGTATATATAATAATTCATCCATTTAAAGGATATAAGTCAATGGTTTTTAGTATATTCAGAGATCTGTGTAATCATCACTACCAACAACTTTCCAGTATTTTCATCACTACAAAAAGATGTTGTGGCGGGCCTTTTTTAATTAGCATGTTTTCAAAGCACATTTGGGAGGCCATTATTCAGTCCCCAAAGTTATCCATGTCCCAATCCCTGAGACCTGTAAGTATGTCAGGTTACACAGAAAAAGGGAACTAAAGTTGCAGACAGAGTTAAGGTTGCCAATCAGCTACCTTAAAATAGAGAGATTATTCTGGAAAATCAGGTAAACCCAAAGTAATCATCACAGTCCTTAAAATGGAAGACAGAGTCAGAAGAGGAGGTCAGAGTGATGGAATTTGAGTACTCTATACACCATTGATGGTTTTGTTGATGAAAAAAGGGGGATGTGAGTCATGGATTGTGGTCCCCTTAGTGGATGAAAAAGGCAATAAAAAAGAATTTTGTCCCATCCATCTAAAAAGGATCATAGCTGCACTGACACTGATTTTAGCTCAGTGAGACTTCTAACCTACAGAATTGTGAAATTAAAACATTCATGTTGATTTAAGCCACTAAATTTGTGATAATTTGTTACATAACAGTAGAAAACTATACATTTTTGATACAGGAATTTACAGCCATACATTTTTTTCTAAGTACTGCCTTAGCTCCATTTCCTAGTTTTGTTATGTTTTGTCTTCATTTTCATTCATTTCCAAGTATTTTCTCATTTCCTCTATAATTTCTCCTTTGATCTATTGGTTACATAGGATTGTGTTATTTAATTTTCACATATTTGTGAATTTCCCAAATTTCTTTGTTATTGATTTCTACTTTTATTCTTTGTATATTTAAAATCATTTTTAATTCATTTATTTAGGCTTACTTTATGGTCTATCATATGGTATATCCTGGAAAATATTCTAAGTGCATTTGAAAAGAATATGTATTCTGCTGCTGTTGGGTGAATATAAAGCTCTTGAAATTCTGGGAGAAATCAGAAAGAACAGCTCTAGGCAAAGAGATGAAAAGCTGTGGGTTGTACATAAATACCAGAGAATATATATGTTTGACTCTACTATTTAGGAGCAATGCGATCGAGAATGTAGGTTGCAGACAGACCGTGGGGAAATCTTGAATGACAGGATAGAGAATGGGAAAATTTTTTCTAGTTATTTTTAAATATATATTTTAAAAGACTTGTTATGAGGGTATGAGGGATTGGCTTCTGCATTTATGAATGCTGAGAAGTTCCATCATCTGCCATCTGCAAGCTGGAGGCCCAGGAAAGCTGGTATGGGTTAGTTCCAATGCAAAAGCTTGAGAACCAGGAGAACCAGTGGTGCAAGTTCAGTTGTGTTTAATGTCTGCTGTAGCTGTAGGTGCCAGAGGCTTCAAATCCCTCTTCCATTCTTGTTTTCGTCTCCCCTGTCAACTGGGCTTCCCTAAGTACTCGTCCTTAGAGAGATTCTGTGTCTTGCAGCTGTAGGCCACTGTAATTAGACTGAAACCCATTGGTAGAAGTGCTGGGGGTAAAATGTGAGGGAGAGGAAGCATTCTATAATCTTATTATTTATTTCAATTATAGTTGACATTCAATATTATTTTATATTGGTTTCGGATGTATAGCACAGTGATTAGACATTAAATATTTATAAATTTAGTACTCACTTGGCATTATACATAGTCATCACAATATTATTGACTATATTCTCTATGCTGTACTTTACATCCCAGTGACTATTTAGTAATTACCAATTTGTACTTCTTAGTCCCTTCACCTTTTTCGCCCAGCCCCCCATTTTTCTAAGTTTTAAAAGAGTGGTGGGTGATTTTTAAATTGGAGAACAAATGTTCAGTGCCTTCAAGATAAAAAACACTTAATACCAATGTGGAAAAACTTTTAATTCCAAACTATGGTAGTGAGATTTACAATTTAAATGCTCCTGAAAGAAAAGATATCCCTTATCTATGGACTTTAAAATTAAATGCAATTCTTCATTGTTGGCAAAGTGTCCACCACTGGTTTCTATCTCTGACTTCTGCCCGTTGGCAACTCAAAAATACATCTGAATTTTTTGTAACCCAAACTCCTAGAAATTAGTTTGGTTGCATAAAATATAGAAAATTTAGCTTGCTATACAAAAGTTAGTAGGATTCAAGCTGCTATAGATTGTGAAGTTTACATATTTCTTACTAACCTATAACATTTTATGTATTTTTATAAATGAGAACTCCAGTTTTACAGCAGAGTTCTGAGATAATATTGGTGTTTTAAAAAGTTAATCTTCCCAGTAATATTTATTTATATACTTTTCCCATGTGCTATCATCTCCAAATAATTTTTCTAGTACGATGTTGCTTTTTTTAAACTGGAGCATAAAAGTAAAAGAATATTTTTCAAATGCATTTTTAAAAAAAACTTGTACCCATTTGAGACTTGGAAGATCTATTTAATGATGTTTTAAAGTTGAAATATAATCTATGATGTTACTTCCTGGCCATTTTAACTCATGAACTGGCAGTTTAGGACTGAGCTATCAAAATAACAACAGACACACTACTCCTCCACTACAGTTCCCCTCTGAATACAGATAAACTAAATTCTGTGGAACAACTTTGCAACCCAGGCCCTTAAATGTGGTTATGACTGAGGTTTCATTCTAGTCATCTCTCAGATATTTCTCTGAACCTTTAAGAAATCCTATTAATCTAGAAACACAGTTTCACAAGTAATCATCATTTCGAAACTTATTTATGAATTTTCTAGGCAGACTACACTGTTATCTACAAGAAGTTTTATATATACTATTTGCAAGTAAAGTATAATTTTTATCCGAAATTTTTATTTTAATTCAATAATCAATACCCACAGAACACATTACCAGTTGCAGGACATGGAGATTTATATGGTATGTTGCTCCATTAAATTGATAGTATTCATCTTAGGTATTTGGCTTTACTAACATAGAAGTCCTTAGATGGTAAATGGTGCTACATCCAAGCAGAAGTTTATCTGCCCACCATAATCGGTCTACCTGCAAAAATGAATAGAAGTTTAGGTTGAGGGAAAAAAGCATCTCTATTATGTCAGAATTAGGTCAATCTAGCAGACAAAAGAAAAAAAGTAGTGGAAAGTCTAAAATATGTTTTCTTCATGGGCAGCCAAAAAAATCACAAAAGAAAAAATACTCAGTCTACAGGCATGGTTCTTATTAGAATCTGAAAACAACTTTAGAATTAACATGCCCTTTGTGATTTTAAAGGACAATAAAGTTAGCCATTTTTTGTAATTTAAATAGCATTATAGGGAAAAGAAACATAGCCAAAAAGGGCTTTTGTAACCCTAAGCAATGAAAACATTATGGTTTTTCCTACTTTGGTTTTAAATCAAAAAAGAAAACAAACCTCAATCATAAAGTAATTGTAAGGAATTATAAAATGTTCTGATTTTTACCACGAAAATTACTTCAACAATTTTTAAATATCAAAAATTAAATCATTTCAAAAACAGTTTTCATGCTCTACATAGCTGCTGCATGCAGTTGCTTTCCCTGTGGATAATAGTAATGGTCATTCCAGGAGATAGTTTTCTGATTGGTCTGATGGTCTTTGAAGTCATAGAATAATAGCTCTTATTTTTTGGAAGCATGGACACATGGTGGTTATGGTAGTGATATGAATGAGGAAAAAAAAAGAGAGAAAAATGATAACCTATAACCTTCCCTTTGCTACTTTTATTATAGTTTTAATGAAAACCACTAAATGTTACTAGTCCAAAAGAGAACTAGCCAATGCATCAATTTAATCACACATTAAGTTAACACAACTTTTTTTACAGTACTTACAATGCTACAAATCTATAAAAGATGCCAACTTTAATAATAAACTTTTTTTTTTCAAATATGCTTTGAGTGTGGGTAATATAATTTGAAAATCTTTGGCCATTGGATATTGAAATTCAAATTCATTTGTTCTCCATGTAGAGCAGGTTTGTGTCATTGTGAACGGATAATGTAATAAGAGATTTCTTGGACTAAATTCAAGCAGTATTACATTTCTAATGCTCTTTCCTTACTACTTTTTTTGTCTTAGATTTCCTCCTCTGTATGACAATTTAGACCTTATTCAAATTTTATTAATAAACCTAATATCTTCCCACTCAGTGAAAAAAAAAAAGATTAGTTTATTTTCTTTTAAAAAGAAGGTAATTTTCCACAAGGAAATATATGAGATTTTAATTTTTCATAGTTTGTATCCATATATTTTCAAAACCTAATTTCTTTTGGCTGACAATGTGAAAATTAACTATTTTTGTTACATAATTTACCTGAGCAGGAATGCACACTGAGTAAAAACTGTCATGTAGTTGATAATATATAGAGCCTGGGTCATAGGATATAAATTCCAGTCTTTTCTGCCACTTTTAGCTACATGAATTTACGTAATAACAGCCTTTTCAGTCAATTTCCTTCTCTGTAAAAGATTAATAAAAGCTAAAGTAATAGTAAAGTAACATATTTGATTATGTCATCCTAAAATATTTGTATACCCTAAACTCTGGGGTCAATTAAGAAAAAATAGATCTTGGATGTGGGAACAATGGGCTAAAATTAAGAGATATTATTGCTATATGTTAAACTCAACTACTTTAGTGCAGAATAGTTAGTAATTAACCAATCATATGAAAAATATCTAGAATTTCAGTTGATTGCTGCTTATAAGTGAATAATGCAATTTAATTGCTTTAAAAGTCATGAAAGCTTATGTTGCACTTATGGTCATGTTGAGAGCAACAGAGGTCATTCATTATCTCAAGGACTGAGATGTTGCAGGAGTCACTGTAGCAACCTTCTAAGAGGTTAAATGGTTTCCTGGCTTTATTACTGCCTCCCATCCAATTAATTTTACACAACCACAGAACGACATTTTGAAATGTTAACATAAAACTCTCCAGCTTAAAATCAACCCATGGTTCTCTATTGCTTTAGGGAAGTGTCCATACTCATGAGTATAACATACATATCTTCCTGGGTTAAGACTTCTGTTAAATCTCCTGGCCTTATCTTTGCTCATTCCCTCTCCCCTTCTGATTCTGGACATGACAAACTATATTGTGACACCAGGTTATCTCGGCTCTTCCTATCTTTACCCATAGTGTATGCTCTGCCAATTTTTTCCATACACTCGGAATAATCATTATTTTACAAGATACAACTTAACCATCATCTGTCTTAGGAACTATTTTGTGATAATTGACCACTCTATAGTTCTTGTTTGTTTGTTTTTTATTATGAGATTTTATTTATGTATTTATGTATGTATGTATGTATGTATATATATATGTATGTATGTATGTATGTATGTATGTATTTTGTGGTAAGAACACATCTAAGATTTACCCACCTGTTTTAATGTGCACAATACCGTATTGTTAACTATAGACACTCTGTTATAGAGCAGATCTCTAGAACTTATTCAAGTGGCAGCACGGAAACTTTACACCTATTGAACAATGCCCCATTTCTCTCACTCCCCAAACCCTAAGCAACTACTATTGTATTCTCTGCTTCTCTAAGTTTGACTATTTTAGATTCCTCATATAAGTAGAATCATTCAGTATTTGTCTTTTGTTGTACCAATCCTAGCGTTTATAATACTTAGATATTTTTTTTTACTACTAGTTTGAAAGCCCCTTGCAGATATCATGCTAGTCTCATTTCTTGTATCCTTAGCATCCAGCCCATTCCTAAGCACCCACAGTGCTAAATAAAGATGGTGTGTGTGTATGTGTTTTATGATAAATGAATAGATCCTATGTCACAGCAGTGGGCAGAATCAAAGAGTATAAGCTGGGCAGAGCAAATAGTGCTGTAAATTTTTAACAATAAAAGTGTTTGATAAAAAGTTTGGATAGTCATCTAGAAATCAAATAGTAGGAGAGCTTGCTTCATTAGATAAAGAATTAGATTGGATATTACCTAAATAATAATAATAATAATAATAATAATAATAATATAATAGTGCTAATGATTTTATTCATGTATCACCTCCCACAACAATATTATGTGCCAGTCATTGTACTAAATGTTTTACATTGATTATCTTATTGACTGGCAAAAAATAAAATAAAATAAAAGGAGGCTCACGTATACAAACTGATTTGCCCATGTTGCAGCATGATTGAGAGAAAAGAAATTCAAACTTAGTTTGTTCTGAGTTCTGAGCTTTTGCTTTTCTATCTCCTTAATATATATACTTCCCTGCCTCCTGCACTCTGTGACAGCTGAGAGGCAAAACCCTGAGGGCACGGAATCTTACCCGATGACTGAGTGATACAAGAAACACTAAGGCCAAGACCTAGGCCAGCATCCAGGGAATAGGAAAATTGAGAGGGCACTATGAAAATAAGATAGATTCCTAGGGTTTTGGGGAAGAGGACAAGAGATGAGATTCAGATTAACGAAAGATAGCAAAAGGTGGAAACTGTTTCAGCTCCCTTTACTCTCTTTAAAAACAACAACAAACTTAAGCAGTTCTGCTTACAGATTTCCTTGTACTCATTCATCTCTTTGTCACCATCCCTAACGTCACTCATTCTACCTACATTCTCTTGTCTAAAATATTTTTAACTTGAAATAAAGGTTTTTTAGTTCACAATAAAAGATAAAAGTTGGAGAATTATGCCTTGGCCCCTAGCAACCCTAAACTTATTACACTGTTAATACCCAAAATGTTTTTCTCTTTTTTCTTTTGCAGAAGGTAAAATAATTGCTAGACTGTACTGCATCATTTTCTGGATATACATCTAATATATTTGTTTTCTTACTTCTAGTTTTAGCATTGAGTATAAATAGAAAAAAATTTGAGTTTGGCACCAAACTTTGGAAATAGTAAAAAGAGAGTACATTAAAATCCTTCAGCAAAATACGATGATGTATTACAGAATTATACACTTGAAACTTATATAATGTTATTAACCAGTGTCCCCCAATAAATTTAATTTAAAAATTCTATTCATAGACCATTAGGCATAATGAAAATTAATCTTCTGGATGCCATCATTGCTACTCCAACAGAGGCAAGGAACAACATGCCTTGGGGATTGAACAGAAAGGCCGTATAATTCAGCAAGATTCAATCATAGATCTGATTACACAACCCTACTCTAGGAACTCCATTTTTTCCTCCCCTATCATGATATTCTTTCCCATTTCTACTTCTCCTTTAAATTATACCTATGCTTAGTTCCATAATAAATTTGCTTTATCAGAACCGGGTTATACTGGAACTTTGTTTTCAGTATCCTCCTCACTGTTTAAAATCTTTCTTCACTTTTTAGACTTCAAATTATACTGACTTCAATTTAAACTAAATTCTGACCCACTCTCAGGTGAATGAGAAAAGGAAAATGTGACCATTTTCCCATTTTCTATTTCGCAATACTTTGATAATCTTAGTATTAGTAATATTTCATTTTTTGTCAAATTACTTTTCATTAACAAAGTGTAACTCGCCAAATATCAAAATGATTCTCTTAAAGCATTTGTAACAGATTACTTACAAAATTCTGTTGAATTTTTTCTCATCATGATACCTAGGTGTCAGAAGCATATTTAATTATCATTTTGGTGGTGTATGTTTATAAATTTGTATAATATAAACATCGGAATTATATATTACATAAATATATAATACTCTAATACAGATATAGTTTTAAAAATTGTCTCTATCCATTTTGCCTCATACTTCTCAAAATGATACTTCACATCCACAGATCAACCTTCCGGTAAATGTCATCTTTCCTATTCACTGACATGATACTTGGAAAATATATGGATTACATATTTTTATAATTCACATATTAAGTGAATTTCCTATTCACTGACATGATACTTGGAAAATATATAGATTATATATTTTTATAATTCACATATTAAGTGAATTATTTCACTTAATAAACTTATTCAAGCTCCTATTAAACATTAGGCACTCCAAGGTTCCAAAAGAATAAATATATAGCCATCTTTAAGGAAATTAGGGCCTCTTAAAATCAGCTATAAAATCGTATTGAAATCATTACTCTTTTAAACTAGATCTAGAGAGATAACAGTAATTGATTCTTTGTTCATAACAGATGAAGTTTCATAAAGTTTGGCTGCTAGTTGTTGCCCTTTCTTAAAGTCAAAGATTCACATCTCTAATATTTTTTTGTCTTCTAGTATGTATATCTGCAAACAGTTAAAAGAAATGGAAATGAATTTCAAATATGTATAGTCCTTTAATTATACCCTTTAGGACAACACGGACCTTTTACTCTTAGATGGCTAAGCACATGCCTGAAGTAGAGGTTGAGAGAAACCAGCCCTACTTTTTCCTTTAGTAACATAATCATCCATACCTAGTTCTCCTCTGATGGGCTACAGACCATCTTTTCTCTTTGGTCATTCTCTCTATTCTTTCATCCTCTGGGTCCTCTCTTGTTAAAATGATTTGCTTTTTAATCCACTTGAAATGTATTACTTAGAAACATAATTTATAGATATTTAGAAGCTGTAATTTTATTTTCTCAACATCCTGAAATAATTCAATAGTATATTTTTCTAAGTAAACCAAATGTGTCCAAATCCTCTAACTTTTATCTAATGTAACTGTTTTGAGTCCAGAGCACTTTGCCATAATTCTGAAGATTACCAGGACTCATATCTTTCTTCTCGGTCACTTTTATCTCATGTTCTGAACTCCTGACTTTTCTGTAATCACCGCTGCCTCACTACTCACTGTTCACGCTGGATGCTCTCCTCTCCCTGCACCACTCAGTCCCAAGTGAGGACAGAAATCATTCTGTAGGTCTCCACTAACACACAGTGTGTGTGTATTAGACGGTATTGAAGCCTTGGAAATGATGGAGGAGAATCACATTACAGGACATGAAACAATTTAAAATGATATAATATTATATTTCTTAAGTATTTTTAGCTATTACCACAAAGCAGCTCTCTTTCGTGCCTGCCCCTCTCCTAAGCAACAGACCTGTTCTGACATCTCCAGGGCCTCAGAATTGAAAGATGCTCACTGTTCCTATCCTTCCCTCTTCATCCCTTTAGCCAACAACTTCTAGAATAAATCCACATACAACAAATCAAACAATGATAAAACTTTTTCTCCCTAACGTTAACACCCTTTACGTCATTACACAGCGAGCCTGTGTATTTTTTTAACCTCTTCCTATAGATATTTCACTTCCTATACTTGAAAAGCCTACTTTAGAGCTTTCCCAAAAGTGAATTTTGGCCCTAAGAGAGCAAGTTTCTCCAGAAAAATATTTCACCACTACATAAGAAATAAGGAATTATGCAGACAATGCTCAGCAACTTATTAAATGACATTTTTTTCCTTCTCTTTTTCACATGACATTGCATTTCTCTGTTTGCATAAGTCCTGTCTAACTTTCTACTCAGGAGAAATGTACCTCCAAATAGCATTTCTAAGAAGAAATGGTAATCCTGATCTCTAGGAAAGGACGGTAGTAGCAAGCAAATTATCTGAAGTAAAACCACGTCATCTGGAAGAGGCTGGCTGGCCTAGCTGGGAGAAGGTACTGAAAACATGACGCAAGGAGAACTCGAAATTCACATAGGATTGAGAAATTGAGCATTAGCATGTTTTTAACTAAGCTAACAAATACATGAATGTCCACGGGCTTGTTAAGTTTTTTGTCTTCGAGCCAAAGATTAAAAATTGGACTGCAGTGATGATCTATCTGCTTTGATCTCTGCATGCCAACCTCACCTTCTAACATTTCCAACCCAGTTTTCTCCAGATCAAAAAGCAATGCCTCCCACCCCAGGTCAAAGAGCTGCAAATGCTAACAGCTACTCTGGGTTCCAGAATTCTCTCTCCTACCCTGCTGATTCTCCACATCCTTCCAGTCTCTCTCTTTCTCCCATTAAAGCCATCTGCTCTCTTAGTGTCCTAATGCATGCTCTTAAATTTGAGGAAACAAGTATACAGGTAAAGGAGGACAAGAGGGAAGATTGCAATACCCCCTCCTTGTCCTTTTCTTCCCTAAGATGGAAATTTTTGCCATATTTTGTAACTTTTTCCAGCTCTAATAGGTCTGCTGTTTTCATGACAACTTTGTAAATTGCATTCTTAAAGCAGTTCATCACTGTTTTTTACTGTATGCTCTTGAAACTTTCCAGAACCCTTAACCAAAGTGCCTTCAGTAAATGGAGTTAGTATTTGGGCCCTAAAAAGAGTCAGAGACAAAAATAGCAATAGTAACTTGGTCAACAATATTTATACAATACTTAATTGTCGGAGTCCACAAGATAAAGGACAGACATTTAACTATTTATAATACAGTTAGGAAAACTGGGCTTTGGGTCCTTGCAAGAACACCAAGCTCTCGAAGAGCTCAATATTGAATTGAACTTATTGACACACAAACTATGCATCACGTAAATATTTAATTATGTAAGTACATACTCTTCATAATGAACCCGTGTCCCCATTCTTTGCACGAAAGTAGCTTTGCATCTGGGCAGCATTGTCCACATTATGAAAGGCAGATTTACAACTTTTTTTTTTAAGAAAGAAATTAATAAAGTAATAAAAGTGGATAAATCTGACTTATAGTTTGGAGATCATTGCAGAAATAACAGTTTCTTAAACTTTTAGAATGTAAGATTTATGCCTTTATTACTTTTCTGAAAGATGGATTGAGTTTTTTTTTTTCTTGAGCTACGTGGCAAATCTTTATTTTCTGATTCACTTTTGCTCTTGGACTCTTTCTCTCTTCTCCTCCTTAGGGACAGAGAGAGAAAGAGAGGAGGAGGGAGGAAGGCAGGGAAGGGAATGGGAGGGAGGGAAGGAAGGAATAGGGAGTGGGGGGGAGAGAGAGAGAGAGACGAAAAAAAAAAGTACTATTTCAGCCAACTGGCTTTATTAAAGCTTTCTCATCTATGACGCATGAGAACATGTTTGTGAATCTGCTTCTCTATGATTGGCAGTAAGATGTACAATTGCTCTTTAATTAGAACCTTCTGAGTTTTGTATTGCTTAACACAGGTGTTTAACCCATCTCAATCCAAGTGAAAGTTGGTGACGTGGATCAGCTGACAATTTTATCTAATTATCAGACGATTTAGGATTAACTAAACACCAGCCACCAACGATTCACTGAGTTATTTTGCTGATGTTCGAGCAGAGGGAGAGAAGGATAATAGAGGGAGTATACTGAAAATCACAGTAGCCTGAAAATGAAATTGAATGCTAGCCTGTTCCTGACAAAATTTATCTGTATGAGGATGAGTAAATCCCTTAAGATTACTGAAACTTGATTTTCTTATCTATAAATATTAGGAGTAATAATTCTCAAATATTTCACTATATAATTTATAAAATTATATCAAAGTCTCAGATCCTCTAATCCTAATCAACACATAGAAAAGAGACTGACAGAGAGAGATATACCCGTATGTTACCAGTGGGTTGGTTATTGCAAGATTTTGTGGATTTGAAAAACCCATGTTTAGTTAACACTTTATCAGTGATGTTTTGCTTTCATGACATTGTAATAAAAATATTTGTTAATGCTGTCAAGGGATTTCCTAACTAATATATAACCGAGAGATATCCCTGAAGAACATTTCTCTTCTTGTTCCCTTTCCATCTCTTTGATCTCCTACAACTAACTGAAAATATCAGTATCATTGACATATAGAAAAAAAAATACAGTTAATCATACCTCATTGAAAATCACATAACTGCCTTTCTTCCCTCTTTCTTAATGTTTGCCTGTAAACAAAATCTAAGAGCAATATCTTTTATTTGTGTGTGTGTGTGTGTGTTAGTTCCTGTTCGTGTGTGAACACTGGGCAGTGACTCATATTACTGATACACAGCCAGCACAGCTGGATAGGCGCAGAATGCATTTCTTAACAACAGGAACAAAGAAAGAAAGATGGGGAGAAAAGTTTGTTTATTGAAAAAATCTATATAGCTTACTGCTACAAAAGAAAAATGCAAACTTTCCTAAGAAAACAGCTTACAGGAAAAGCAAGTTGTTTGGGGCTATTTAAAAGTTACTTAAATATTTATTGATATCGAACATATTCCTTCAAGGTAGCTATTCCCTCTGGAAACCTCACTCTCTCCCATCAAAAAGAAGCAACAATTTATGAATATCACCAGAGTGAAATTAAGATAAAAATTTAGAGATATAAACAATAAAATAAAAACATACATATTCATCTGTTCATAGGTCTGATAAATATAAATGAACTCAGAAATATCTGCCCTCTAGCTTTGCAAAAGTGAGTTGGGGGTACAGAACAATGTTCAAGTATGACACACTTTCACAGAATTGTCCATGGATAACATTTCCCAGTGCAGTAAGTGTAAATGACATTGTCACTCATTGTGTTTCCCTTCTATGCTCTATTAAAAGTAGAATTAGGTTGTTCACTGCGTAGTTAAATTAAATGTAAAGTGTTTAGAATACAGGATAGTTTATAACATGCCTATTACCACTAGTAAGAAAAGGCCGCATAATTATATTTGGTTTGGAAGGTTAAAAAAGAAAGTGTGTTTTTTCTTTAAAATTTCTCAGGGTTATATAAAACCTTTTCTTCTGGAAATAGGTCCAAGGTTAGAAGCAATTATGCAAAGTGAATAAAGCTTCAGTAAAAATTGCTCCCTTTCCCTTTTCCTCACCCCTTAGTCAACTATTATTCAAACCTTGGCTCCCGTAGCATCTCTATGGAAGCCCTTTTTCATACTCCTCCATAGACTAGAGAATTTCTATAGTATCCTGAGGCAGTGCATATTTACTTAAATGAGTGGGTGGTGGAGATACTTGGCCAAACTTCAATTCCAAGCTCTGCATCTACTCAAGACACACATTTTTTCTTTCCTGGATATCTCAATGAGGAAGAAAATCGCTTAAGTTCTGTCTATTGCCTGATGATTACTGCTCTTATAACAGAGACCATAGATCCATCAAAAGTTTCATAATTCACAAATTGCCATTATAAAATACAATCAACCTATTTCATATATAAAATTTATATACATATAAATTATAAATTGTATCTATACATATATACATATAATTTTGTTTAAATATGAGGTTGCTGCATTTGTTCACACACTATTACACTATTTTTAGAAACTTAATTTTTATTTCTGTCTCCTGTCAATTGGATAACCTCAGCACTAATGCTGTATTGCTGCAGGAGATTTCGAACCATCTTAAACAGGTATGGCATGTTTATTCAGAGTTGGCACAACTTAATTGTCCTGAAATTTATTCTTATTTGTAAGGATAGTTAGATTGGACTTTATAAGATTATAAGACTATATGTTGCATATATGTTGTATTTTTTGTGTATATATGTTGTATTTTTCTATTCATAAAAGCTCTTTAATTATTGAAACACAGCAGAGTATCAGTAGATAGATGAATAGATAAATAGATGATGATAGATAGATAGATAGATAGATAGATAGATAGATAGATAGATAGACAGATAGATAGTTAGGGGGCTGATTCAATGACTATAAGAATCTTGGTTTTATAAAAAGATAAAAAACTGATCTGATGTTTTTGACCTTTTTAAAATTATTTATTATTTAACATAATTTAGCAATGTTGTATCTTTGCATAATTTTCCTTTAATGCTAATGTTAAGGATAAATGAAGCAAGATATTAATAAATGAGAGGGATTATCTGAAAATGGAGAAGGAATATTCATGTGCTTCATCTTCCCCAGAATTTTCTACAATGGTCATGCCTCTTTGTTTTTAAGATATTGATAATACTTAAGTTTTAATTATATAAAATGACACACACATACACAAAATAAATGAATAAATAAAACAAATCTAGCATGTCATTTTAATCTACCTACCATATTTTAAAACAAAAATTTTGCATTTTCTTACCATATTCTCTTTAGCTTTTCTGATAGGTTTAACACTGTCCATTTGCAATTAATTGACTTCAAAAGATAGGAAGAAATTTAGTGTCAATCTTGAAAGTCTTATAGTATCTACCAGCCTACCTCTAGTTTGAATTTTCTCTACAACATTCACATCTCAGCAGGGAATCCAAACATTATTCCTTTTTGGTTTTCTGATCTCTCTCTGCCTTCTGCGTAGTTCTTGTCTGGCCCATACACAATGTTTATTATTGTAGAGTGCTCCTGAAGATTCTAAAGAAATATCTTTCACAAGGTAATTATTGTGGTTTCAAACTTAGCAAATTATAATAACAATTAATACTCCACCATTATTAAAATTAGCATAATTATTTTGGTGTTTTAATAAAAATTTATTTTGACTTTTATTTCTGTTGATTAAAAATGACTAAGAACCTCAATCTCTCTATTTTGTAGAAACCATCTTGAAATGTCACCTTAACATAATAATTTCAAAAGAAATCAACTAGGGTAATGTGGGGTTCATAATAGAGCTTTAATTAATGAGTTTTATTCTTTAATTCATCCATTCAACAAAATACAAAGTAGGCGATTCATTATATAACAGGGAATGCAGGAGAATTTTCATTACTAGGCTGGCTAAAGAAACATTCTAACTCTCTTTTATATAAAATATTGTTCCACAACTACTACCCAAAGGATAACATCACATTCACACCCCATTATAGAAACATAATTAGATTGGAAATTATTTCCTCATAGATGAAAACTTGTATGTATACCTATTTATTTTCATTATATGAGTGTAGTATCTGCTACAGGAAAAGGTGAGTTCAAGCAGTGACCAGTCCATATGGTTAATATATATGGATAATTAAACCCTATATGTTCTTTTACAGAAACGTTTCTGTAAGATGAATGAGAACACGTGCAATTTGTAGATGGAAGGTGATGTCAGTATAATACAAATTAATGTAGGTTTCTATGAAATTTTTCCAAGTACATTAGTTTGTATGCAATCACGGAATCACAGTGCATTAGAACAGTTAAATGCACAGGACCGCAGAGGGATACAGTGCTCTCTTGGAAGCCCATTCATTCCTCATTCTTTCTCCTGGCTCAGTTTGATCATGTGCTCAGGTTTTGAAGTGTTTATCATACAGTTCTCTCTGATTATTTACACTTTTACCCTTTATACATCAGTGGGCTCAAGCCTTTCTTATAGCCATCTTTTATTCACTCACTATTATCTTTTTTAAAAAGGCGACACTTTGCATTTACAGTAATTTTCTTTATTATTATTAATTTAAAAATCTTTAAAACTATGCTAGTATTTTAAATAGAAAAGCTAATTTTTTGTTAGTGCTATGGATATAAATTTCAGTTTTGGGTTTTACGCAACTCTATTTTTCTCATAAGCCCATTTACATATAGGGCTCAATATTGTACAGTACAAAAATTTTTTAAATTGCATGTACTGTGTTATATTTGAAACATCTCTGCTATGTAATATTGTAAAAACTGTCATTAAGTAAATAAAATGTAATAAGTTCAAAGAATACTGGGATGTTAGTAATGACAGAAACATTAGTCAAGTAATATTGTCAGTTTGGATGCTGAGCAACTTTTAGATAAAATACTATTTCAACAAAAGAAAATGAAAAAGTAGAGGTATTTGAAAAGATATTTACACCAAAATGAGAGAAAAAAATAGTGGGAAACTTGATATGCTATGCTTCTGGATAAGTGAAAAATGGCTGCTATTGGGAATAATTGGGAATAAAACTGAAAGTTCTAAAAAAATAGAAAAATAATAAACTTTACCTTCAGTGTAGCTAGACATAAGTGTATATTGAGAATTTAGAATGGTCTCAAACATCATATATGCAAAGCTATAAGATACCTGGTATATAGTAAGTGCTCAATAAATATTTGTTGAATAAATGAAAAAAGCCTATTTCTTCAGTTGATTTCTTCTTTTGGAAAAAATCTACTAGATTATAAATTCCATGAAAGCAAGGCCAACATCTGCCTTACTCTTATCCCATCCCCAGTGAGTAGCACATAGCTGATACTTGATAAATATATGTCGAGTAAATAGAATCCCTTACCAGGTACATTCTGGGAAAGATGATTTTTAACTCTTACAATTAGTTACTGTACTTCCCTATAAGATTTCTATACATTGCCTCAGTTCCTTGAGTAATAAGACATCTACCTCTTTAGCTATATCCAACAAACTCAGTTATCATATATTAAACTGGAATAAAGTCATACCTATCTCAGAAGATTTTACATGTAAGATGAGTTCATACATAGAACTGCTGAGCACTAAACCTAACACAATGAATATGTGATATGATTGTTACTTTTCCTAACAAAATGTCTGCCTTTGTACCTGATTACCATCTCCCCTTTTCTTGTTATTCAAAGAAGCTCCTTAGATATCTCTCCCATGTCTACTTCTCACTCTCAGATTAGCTAACGATAACTTAATATGTGACTGGTCTTAGAGTATTTTCAACTTAAAAATTAACACCTAAAGGTATAATCGTTTAGATATTCCCATTTTCACTCACAATTAGGAATAAAGAAGACATTGCTATGCAATCTCTGAAAGGTTGCTAATTTCCTTCAACTATTTAAATCTAGAGCTCTCCTTTCATTTTATTTAAATGATATGTCTTTAATTTTTTTAATTATTCTTTATACATGTACTGATCTACATTTACCACTGACAATAAGTTATTAATAAACAATAAGCAGCTCCTTGGTTAGTTGTTTCATCCATGTGTTTGCAATGTGCTAGTCATGCCATTTGCAGGATGTTTGTATACTCACTGGGGAGCCATGAACAATGGAACTGTTGGAAATATCTGGCTTCATGTTTTACTATAGAAAATGGAAAATTCCAAGGACAGCTGTGTAATATAAGTAACAGCTGGAGCAACTATGTCATAGAAAACTGGGAGTCTTGGGCATCTGTGTTATCAACCAACTAAAATAAATACAATGCCCTTTCCCAAGTTGAACATTTCAAGTTTATTTTCATAAGATTTAGAGTAAATTTTACAGTATAGTTAACACACACAATATATTTCTAGTTATTTTATTTTTACATACCAACCCTATTTATTGCCAAAATATATAGTAAAGGTTAATGTAAAAAAAAAATAATAAAAAGGAACATTAACTTCCAGATTGTGCTCTGTAATTACTATTTTCTACTAAAACAGGTCAACGTTCTTTGGAGGAAAGATTGATTATAGATCTGGGGCAGGAAACATTGACTAACGTTTCAGGCCAAGTTGAGCCTGGGATATCTTTTTATCGAATGTAAGAAAACTATCAAATATTAGTGGGGTCATATCAGAATGAAATAGATGCCAATTTGAAGAGGCTCCTACTGTCCCAATATGGGACAATCAAAAATCAGAAATAATAATGATTGAAATAATTGAAGCATATCAAATAAATAAAAATCTATGAGTACACAATTGATGTTTAAAAACTTGGACATTCTAGAGCTTTCTATACCCCCAACTCATTTGGAATATTGATTAAAAAAGGAAAAGACTCAAGTATCTATTCTATCTTTCTTTTGTGGACTGTATTTCATGCTAACTAAATAGTTAATGGGGGATGTTTCTTTTTTTTTTTTTAAATAGAAGAATCACAGTTAATGAAAGGAGAAGAAATGATGGAATTAAAAGGTTATCATTTTAAAACACCAAAAGAAATACTAGATATATACACTAATAATCAATGGTTGCTGAAACCATGAGGAGGCAAGTTGATGGGAAACTCTATAAAGAGCCAGGCTGACTTTACCTGAATCCACTGATAAATCTTATCATTACTAAAAGTGACTATCCAGATATTTAGTGCTTCCTAATGTGAAATGATAAATAAACAGCATTCCATATGAAATATTCTTGCTAAAAGTTTGTGCCTGAATATAATCAAGCTTCTGATAGGAGTTTACAGGAAATACAAGGGAGAGAAGATCACATTAAATGACTGTGAATATATGGTCATTCAAAATAGGAATCAGAGGCATTCTTAGAAACCAATACTCTAGTTTCAATACAGAGAGGGCACAAAAAAATGAGGGCTTTTATAAATTTTAAAAAACCTAAAATACAAATCAATCAAAGGAATGTCTACATCTTGTTTGCATCCTGACTTGAACAAACTAACTGCAACAACAACAACAAAAAAAAAACAAATAAAAAACATGTTTTTATACAATTGAGGAAAATGGAATGAGTTTTATGTAAAGTAAGAAATGATTTTTAATTGTTTATTTTGTTGGATGAGATAATGGTATTGTGGTTATACTTTGTAAACATTCTTATCTATTTAAGTATTTACAGCAAAAATTCTACAGTAAACATTCTTATCTATTAAGTATTTACAGCAAAAATTCTGTGATATCTGGCATTTTCTTTTTAACACTCAAGAATTCAGCTGAGTTATACTCTTATCTGGAGAGTTGACTAGGGAAGAATTTGCTTTCAAGCTTATTTAGGTTGTTGGCAGAACTCATTTTCTTGTGGCTGTATGACTAAGATCCCTTGAGTTCAGCCTTTTGCTATCCTGAGAAGAAGACTCATTTAAGTCATGCCCAAATTTCCGACCTACAGAAACCATAACATTTCATGTATATACATTATACGCAATATGTATTTTATTACAAAACATAATTTAAACTTTTGTTTTTATATATTTTATAGATATATTATTAAATACATGTAGAAAGATTATATGTGTGTTTGTGTGTGTTTTAAGTCAAAAGTGTGTGGTAATCCATTATACAAAAATGGAAAACTGATACAGACCCTCAATGCTCTTTTGTTCTAAGAAGAACAAGAAATCCTTGAAGGGATGACTGGTTTATACTCTGGGGCAGTAAATATACTAGATAAGGCTAGAACATGTCTTATCAGAAAGCAGAGCATCCTTAGAGACTATAGAGCTCCCAATGACTAGATACAAGAAAATTTGATATCAAGAAAAATAACAAGAGCAATGCCTTGAAATACGTTAAATATATTATATTCTAGGAATTCAAAAAGATACCTAAAAAATTATCCTTGGTATGTTGGAAGTTATTGTGGCAATGTCTCATGTTACATGAAAACTATGAAAGAGAAAAAAAATGCATCTATTTTATCTTTACTAAACTCCATTGCAAGCTAACTAAATAGTGGATAAATAAAAGCTCTTTGTAGAATTCTAGCTCAGAAATTAAAAGGAATGATGATGTTAGAATATAAGTATTTTGCAATACCCAATGAAATAATGAATCTAGACAATCATCATCAATAGTTACTAATAAACATTAAGTGAAAAGCTGATGGTATTTTACAACAGCAGGGTAAACAAAGCTGCCCACCTGAACCCACTTACAGACCTTAACATCACTTTAAAAGAGAAACAACCAGACATGGTGCAGCAGGGAGCTCAATGCACTACCTGGGAAATTGTCTTGTCAAATCTTTTAATATGAACCTCAAGTCCCAGATATATCATATTTTTAAACTTTTTAAAAATATTTCAAACTTTCAGAGAAGTTGCAAGAATAGTACAAAGAATTTCCATTATCTAGCTTCCTCAAATATTAACATTTTGCTACGTTTGTCATATGCTCCTCTTCCTCTACATCTTCTTCCTATTCTTCCTTTTCTCTCTTTGTCTATCTCTCTGACTATCTGATTGCATGTATGACACTATCTCTGAAAATATATATGTAGATTATATTCATAATATAATCTACATATATATATTCATAAATATATATATTCATATTTTTTCCAAATTATTTGAAAAATAAGTTATAGATATCATACTTTACACCTAAACATTCCATTGTGTGTTTTCTAAAAACTAAGACATTTTCTTTGCCACAATACAATGTGTGTTTTCTAAAAACTAAGACATTTTCTTTGCCACAATACAATGATGAAAATCAGGAGATAATTTTAATAACATGAACTATTTATAGACTTTATCAAATGTTGCCAATTGTCTCAATAATGTCCTTTAGAGAAAAATAAAATCCCTCATTATGCATTATTCCTAGTTTTCATGACTCTATAGCATTCTTTAATCTGTAACAGTTGTTCAGTCTTCTTTTGTCTTTTATGATACTAATGTTTTGAGACATACAGTAGTGTTTTTCCTTTGTAGACTTTTTCTGAATTTGGGTACCTTTTATTATATGGGAAATACAGGAGATAGAAGAACATATTTCAAAGAACACTGCAGGGGATAATCCAAAATATGAGACATTCCACAAAAGACCCGATTTCTTCAATAAGCAAATCAACTTTGTAATGCATGTGTGTTGCAGTGGGCAAAATTTGAAATTGGATATTAGATGACATAAAGAATTTATGTTGATTTCACTTATATGTGAAATCTAAAAAAAAAAAATACAAATGAATAAATAAAACAAAATAGAAGTAGACCCATAGACATAGAGAAAAAGCTGATGGTTAGTGCAATCTGGTGGTAGAAAACCTTACTTAGATGTGTTCTGAAGGATAATGAAACCAGAAAATATTCCCTTTGGCAAAAGGGAATATTTTTTATACTTTGCCTAAGATGAACTGAAGTTAAGACTCACATTAATCATACACAATTGTTAGTGATATGTGTGCATGGTAAGGAACAAAATTAAAGAATGAATTACAAGATGTTTGTGAAAATTTATGATTCTTTCAAAATAGGTTCAGAGTTAAAACACTTCCTTTGTGGAGGAAATACTTAATATCCAAATGAAAACAAAGAACTGTAATGTGAATATTCATCTACCCCTTTCCTATAATGTCAGCCCTAGATCCGTGAGCTCATGGTGGTAAGGATGGAATTTATTTTTACCATATGAGCTTTAATAGACATTTGCCTTTGTTTCCTGGTTAATATCCTAATTTCCTTTCAGGTTTTTGAGGAATTTGCCATCTGATGAGTCTTGTTGGGAATTAGACTACTCTTCTCATTATAAAACCTAAACATACTTGCTTGCTTTCCAAACCCCTTGAAGTTAAGGTGCAAACGCAAGATCTAGATTCACTAATAAGATATGCCCACCTCTTCAAATCAAGAGCTAGTGATGCTAAGACTGGAACATACATGTAAATCTTTCGGGAAATCATAGTGATAACAGCAAGATTTAGTTCCTTGGTCCACAATGGTAGCATCCAGAGTCCAACATACTCAAAGTGGGGTTTTGTGAAAATTAAAAGAGCTTTTATGTGTAATTGTGTTGCACAATGTCCTGATAAGTTGTTGCTTTTTAAAAGCTCATTTGTGCCACTGAGATGGAGATTCCACATTAATAATAATTGTGGCTAATTTCAGTCCATTCAAATCTTGTTCTTTTTCTTTCATTTGCTTCTATTGCTTCATATTTAATTCCCCTGATTTTGCTTTTTTCTAGTTGGAAGGAATGTCTGAACTTGGTTTTGCCTCTGAATCACCTTTAATTCCATTCTTTGTCATCTGAGTAAGTCTTTCTTGTTCCTTTATTTAGCCAGGCTCTCAAAATACATTAATCCAACCTAGGTACAGACTATGGGTTCCCATTTATCTGTAAAAGAGAATCTAACATTGAAAGCTAAGTACTATGAAAACAATCTGGTAGATTTATTTTATCCATCTTAACTTCATGTTTTTACTTCATCTCTTTGAAGATATTTAAGGCAAAATCACAGACATTTAAAGGTTGTTTCAGATAGCTTTCCATCTGTTATAGTGCAACTTTAATAATTTAAACAGGTACATTCTACTTATAAAAGAATTATTATAAACTTTACTTTCAAGGAAGAAAACTATAACAAATACAAAGATAAATTGTAGAATTTCAGAAGGTAGAAATTATTTATAGTATATTCAAAGACCACAAAATACGAGTTGGATCAATGTTTAATGAGATTTAAAAAAAATAATAATGTACCCTTCCTCTCACCTCATCTTTATTTTTCCCATTCATATTGAAATATAATCAACCAGCCAATCAATAATTATTTTAAACAACTTGTCTTAGATCCATTGCTATCTAGATTAGGGTTGTAGACTAGAAAACAGAAAAAAATTGGCACTTTAATGAGGGAAAAGAGCTATTACTGAGGATAAAAATAGTACAGTAAGAAAAGACAAGTGACAGAGTACTGACACTGAAGACCACATTTGTAACTACCCATCCTCTATGCTATTTGCCTTCAGCTGGTCACAGACAAAGGGTAGCACACAGCAACCTTTATGTGGCTTTGTACCTTGGCAGGTTAGCAGAGGATTCTTGTTGATCTGGGTAAAGCAGGTCAAGATTTATTATTATTTTATAAACTTGGTGATTTCATTAAATTAAACAAAGCAAAATGAAAACAAGTAAGCAAAAGGCTTTGCCTCCACCCAGTTTAATTGAAATATTACCGTATTTTTTGCTTTCCAAATTATTGAAATTCACATTTGTTGAAAGTTAGTAATAGAGTCTTTTTGTTTTGATTTCTCCATAGATTCTTAAGAAATTTCTTGGCAGCCATTACAGGGAGGTTATGGAGAATCTTCTACAAGAGAGAAGTGCTAACCCAAAACAAGGTGAACTTTGCAGTTTCACCATGCCCTAACAGAAGCTATGGCAGAGACCTGCTGACTTATAGGATATTTAATATCCAAACGCTTTACTGTTGAAGGTCTTTGACTATGAAAACAAGGGGCTTCTGTTCCTTTTCTTGTAAATCAAATGTCCTGCATTGTCTCAATGTTTTCCTCCTCACTGAGCACAGAAAGAAATTACAGGGAGCAAGCAGAGCTTCTGAAGTACAATACTATTCATCTTCTTTTGCTCTACAATAGGAAATTATATTGATAAGACTTTAAGTTGCTGTTTAATAAAGAAATGAGTGGTGTGTATTTTTCTTTTTGAGGCCTTTTTCCTAACAGAGTACAGAATTCTTACTAGTCCAATGATGTCTTTCTCTATTACTGAATAATGTATCTCTATGAATAAAGTAAGCTATAAAAATCTTCTCATGTTAGGTTTCATGAAAAAAAAAAAAAGCCCTGAAAATCATATGTATAAAGAAAGAATTTTAAACCACATTGATCTGTCATAGGCAGGAAAATATTTTGATGACTCATTGTGGTTATCTTGACTAAGCATCTCCTTATTTATTCACTTTCAAACTAGTTTCTTTAGAGATATTAAATTAACTTTGAGTTCCTCTCCCCATGGCAAGTAAGTGGCTAACGTGTTTTTCCAAAACTCTGTGGGGAGTTGTAATTTTCTGTGGAGGATTTTCCTAAATGTTGAAATGCCCTCCCTGGTTCCCAGTGACTAAGTTCCAATCTGGCTTGAATTTTTAGAGCAAGACTTTGGAAAACCATTTATTTTTTTTTTTTTCCCAGAGAAACATTTCATATTTAACTAATGTTTCTGCAGAACTAGGTAAAATAAAGATTACCTGAAACTGAATGCTCTCAACATTTCGACCATATGTCTATGTGTAATTCAGGCCGAGGTGACGGATAACATTTCTCTCAGCAGTAAATTTTAGATTGATTGAACAAACCAGACACCTTCAGCTTTCGTAAGTCAGGGAATCAGGCTAGGAATGCGTCAGTGAGACGAGGCTTAGGCCTGACTAAAGTCTGGAAAGAGTCAGTGTAATACTGTGAGCTTCTGGGGCCTGGTCCAACGTTGACTTAAGACAGGAAATGTGTGCTTTGATGGCGCTCTGTCAGCCCTACTTGGGTCTAAGACATGCAGAAATCATAAAACGTACTTGAGGCTTTGTAGCTCCAACTGGTAAATTCAGCATTAAGCTGCTCTTTCCTCTTTTCTGACCTAATAGGAATTCTCCTTGTAGTCATGTTTAAATACTACCTGGTGTATTTGGGCTTTTGGTAATTAGAAAAGCAGAAGTCTACAACATGTGCCATGTCTTTGAATTTGAGACTGCAGTGATATCATAACTAAAGGGAGCACCATTAATCACATGGGGAAGGCTAGAAATATGAAGGAAAGAGATTTTTTTCTATAATAAAATTCAGACTAAAATTGAAATGGTGAGGGGAAAATGCTGAAAGAAAAAAACCCTGACTAATATACTTTAAGACTTGAAAATATTTAAACTGAGCTATTTTAAATTCATTTATATACATTATATACATAAAAATATATATATACATGCAATGTATACATACATATCGTATACATAAATAACATAATTGACATATTATGCTTTATTACAATTTAGTACTTAGTACAGATATCTAAAGAAAATACTAATAAATATTGGCTAAGGAAGTGTATTTTGCTTTAACTTTAAGTAATATTTATTCTTAAAGATCCATTAGAGGTACTATCTTTAAAAGAGTCAACCCTCCCCACTGTGTTGAGTTTCAGGTTGAAACAGATCACATCAAAGAAATTATGCAGAGGCAGTAATACTGATAAAAGTTGAAAGTACAACTGCTTTGACAGTAAATCCCAGACACTTTTCTTCCAAAGAAACTCTAATGTAAATCATGATGATTTGTTCCTTCTGTTATCTAAAAGAAGGACTTAATAAGGATGTAATGAAATAGGAAAGTTTACTCATGTACATGAATGTATATTTAACAGAAAAAGAAATATTACATTTTGTGTGTTTTGTGAATGAGATAAAAAGCCAGGAACAACATGACTTTGCATGAATTAAGTTATAATTTTCATATTATTATTAAAACATTTAACTGTTAACAGGTTCTGTACATATAAGTCAGAAGAGTGAAAAGAATTGAAAACTTAGCTCTAACTCAGAGATAACCATCTAGTTCTAATAAAAAGGAGGAATGCCTCAAATATGGAGTAGTGTTAATTTTGTTTTCCACATAGCTATGTTTATATAAAGATAATATCTTGGGTTTTCTTCAATGTTCAGATCCCAGAACAGTTGAAGCATTATTATTTCTATGAACATTTAAAATTTCTTGCAGAGACTATTATTATGCTCTTGTTCTACTTTAGATCTGACAAAGTTGATTCCATATTTTCAGTAGTCTCCACAAATTCGGTAGTCAAGTCCAAAATACAATTTTTAAAAAGCCAATTATGTCATATTTCAATTATTTATATCATATGAACTCTTTAAAGGAAGAGGGATAGTGGTTTCATGTATCGTTTAGAGGAAACTTAGCTAGTTTTATTATAAAGTGGCCATAAAACACAATACATCTTAATACATTTAAAATGCATTTGCCCACATTTCCATTTATTTAAAGGCACTCTATGAGGTGTTTGTGAGTAGTCTGGCTAAAATAAGCAACACCATGTCTCATAAAATTACAGATGTGTCTTGAATGGCTAAAAGAAATTTGAAAGTTTCCCTGACAAATGAGATACATCATTACTATTTTATCTTCATTCACTTCCTTAGAGGAGATAAGATGTGACATAGGGATGAGGGATATGGTAGAAGGTGAAGGGAGGTAGGATGAAAGAAATTAAAACATGCAAAACTAAAGGAACTTAGAGATAGACAATAGACATCATTGTGTTTATCCACTTATACTTATCCTGTGTGATAAATCTTTGCTTTAATGTTTCTTTTAATATTTTATTTTTAATTTTAAAACTGTGAAAACTCATTCAGGAGTTCTTATGCCATTTACCATGAAAGTAGTCCTTCTGTATATATCCCCCCAAATTGAAAACTGGTACTCGAACAAACACATGCTTCAACATGAATATACCTCAAAAATACTAAGCTAATTGAAAGAATCCATAAGCAAAGGTAACATTTTATATAATTAAATGTGTATGAAATATCCAAAATTGGTAAAACCATAGGTACAGAATGCAAATTGGTGGTTGCCAGGGATAGAAAGTGAGGAAAGTAGGAAGCATCTGCTTAATGCGTATGGGCTTTCCTTTTGGAGTGAGAAAAAAGTTTTAGAACTGGATAGAGTTGGTGATTTCACAACATTGTATATGTACTAAATATCACTGGATCATTCACTTTAAAATGGTTGATTTTACATTACATAAATTTTACCTCAATTAAAATGTTCTATGTTAAATATTTTTTTAAAGTATCCCTTCTAGTCAGTAAGATGTAAATTGGCTTTCAAAAGAAAAAGAAATATTGCCACTCACAGAAAAGAGATAACTAAAATAAAATTTGGAATATTTATAAAGCATTTAATACATGTTTCTATGAGTATACTGATATTTTCACCTCCACTAAGTGAGGGGACAGTGTCTTGAAAGGCATGTTTTAAAAAGATCTCCATCTTCTAACATTTTGTAATAACTGTTAGATCAAATAATCTCTCCTGTCCCTTATTGAGAGTAACTTATAATTATGGCCAAATTAAAAATCAACACTTTTGTATATTAAAACATAATAACAAATATCTTCTCTATAACATTTAGATTATTTTGTTTCACATGGTTAATTATAGAAATTGTTTCCAAATTTTAATTCTGCATGTGTAGATAAATTATAGTTTTTAATTGTTGGATTTTTATTTATTTTAGCATATATAAATACATAATACTTTATTCAGCTATTTTAAAAATGTGTTAAGAATTTACTGTTATAATTATTGTGAAATTTCTATTTCCTCATTGATTAGTCACTGAAGAATGTATTGGTTACTCATAAAAATGACATAAAGAAGTCATGTTTTTGTAGGATCAGATAGCCATTATTTCAACAGACAATTCTCAGATGAACTTCATCCTGAGGACTATAGAATTCAAATACAGGAACTCAAAAATTACTCCAAATACTAATATTAAACTCTATGACATATTTACTATCTCTCCAATTTTAATTAGTATAACCATTTGTCCTGCTAAGTTATCTCTCTGGATATAAACATCTAATTTTAGTAGCCATAAAATCCTTACTTTCTTCACTTTCTAATTGTACTAAGTTCTAAATCACTTAGAAAAGTATCATTTAAAGGTTTTGATATTGTCAAATTGTGTTGAGAATTTTATCTCAAAAATTTTGAGTCTGTACGAAGAAGATAATGTGATTCATGCTCATTTGCTCTCTAATCCTTATAGGACAGAGGTGATATGACTTCAAATTTAGTAGCAGAACATTTTAATTTGTGCAATAAATAGATTGCAATTCAGTGCAATAAAGCCGCTTAATTGGGAAGAGGGTGGAAACTGCCACTTACTTCAGATGGAGTTGGCAGGATTAATTCCTGAGACAGAGATATAGTAAAATGATTTTATTTAAGAAATCTTTATCAAATGTTGGGTACATGATAGGCTTTCTTTCTGGCTCTGTGATTAAAATAAATGAGATCCAGTTTGAGACTTGAAGACAATTACCATTTACTTGCAGAATCAAAAAAAATAATAATGACTGTACTATAATAATATCTATTCTTTTTGTTAATGATTTATTAACTTGTTATATTTCAGGCCCTAGGGTAAGCACCAGGGGTAGAGATATAAAGAACAATAGCTCTGTATTCCATGAATTTATCATCTACTAGGATATGCTACTAGGATATCTACTAGTGTATTTTTACAAGGAGTAAAAGCCAGGAAACCAAACACTTATGATCCCAGATATTTAACACTATGATAGAGGTAAGCACAGGATACTATGGGAGCTGGAGAAGGGCCATCTGACATACTCCAGCTGGGGGTAGAAGAAAGAGGGGAGAAGACATTGAGAAAGTTCCCAAGGAGAAAGTGATGCTTGAATTAAATCTTAGATGGTTTGGAATCAGTCAAGTAAAGATAATGTTAAGTAATATATAATAATATATACATGCACAATGGGCTAAAGATTATCAGTTAGAAATTTTAATTCTGGTTTGTGGGAGCGAGAATTCAGGGAATCTTTATGGAGAAAATGTTAAGTCTAGATCTTGAAGTATGAATGAGGTTAGCTAGGTTGAGATAAGGTGACAGAACATTCCAACACAAGCAAAAAACGCAAGGATGAAAGTTTGTGTTTTGTTTAAGCTACTGTGAGCATTCTGGTGGACATACACACCCTTTCTGAGAGATCTCCCAAGGATGAGCTTTGTTATAAAGTGTTATATCTTCATCTTACAGAGTAAAAGCAAAGATAATGTTTAAAACTTAAAAAAATTATCTTTCGGAGTTAAAAGATAATAGATTTCATCTAAAATTTAAAAGCCAAAAAACAAGCTGTAGATTTCTGGGCCTAATTTTGAATCACCCACATATATGCTCCAAATAGAATCATATAATCAGAGGTAAAATAACAACACACACAACTCAGACATTAAGATATTTAGAATTTCTGATTCAAGGTATTTTCTTTTTTCTAAAAGCTTGTTTGGGTGCTACAGAATATAGTGGAATATAATAGTGCAGTTTTCTTCTGTTTCATGGAGATTTTTGTTATTGTTTTTGGCAGCTGGGGTGGGGATAATTTTTCTATCTTGAGAGAAGCTTCATACATCAGTTCTGCCATTTTACACAATTTCTTTAAAAGATAATGCTAGGGACAGAGAGATTGCATGCTGTTTCTCATTTGTCTTTGCTGGAGAACTAATTTTTTCCTCTCTGTATGGCCATATCACCAAGGGACATCACTGCTTTTCCTCGTATATAATCTTCCCCAGAAGTGTACTTCTCCAATACTGCAGCCTATGGTCCCGCTTAATTTTAAACCCCTTCCCTAAGCTATCAAGCCCCAAACTGTGTTCAGTACATTGGTACTTAATGATGGATTTTTTTTTTTCCTGAGAAAAATGTTATATGTGCTTCACCTAACTCCTGTCTACCTTTTGGCTCTTTTTAAAATCAAGTTTCTTAAGCCTTACCTCCCCCTATTTTTGCACTCATAGGCTTTCAGCAGTAGGCAATGAAAGTTTTTTCAGAATTTATTTCAATTCTTAGAGGTAATTTGAAGTTTGTGGAATACTGTGTCTTCTAATAATGTAGAAAGCATGAGCTATGTGTATTGTTATAGAAGACATGTAGGGTGATTCAAATTAGAAAAATAAAAAAGGAAGGATTGGATCTCTGGATCCAATAAGATAACACCGTGGTTGAGTAGAGCCCAGATCACTATGTCACCTCTGCAACTATGAATCTCCACAGATCCTACCTCCTGCACTCAACTAAAAGTAGTATTTGAATATCATTGTGTTAATGTCATGGCAAAACAGAATTTCCAATAAAGAAAGATATTAAATCTGCCCCTTTCTCCAGCATGACACTCATTCAAACTGTTTTAAGTGGAAAAATTGAAACATATATAATTTAGCAGATGTTCAGTGGTACTCAATAAGAATCCAAATAATTTTTTTCATGTCTCTAAGAAAGACAAGTGTTAAAATTTTATTTTAATTACTTATTTTACGTTGCCTAAAATACATTGCCTTAAAATTAACCTTAATCTTCATTCATCTGCCACAAAATAATTTGGCAAAGATTTCCAGAATTGCTAATTAGCTGTGCTATTAAAGAAATATTTGGTTAGAACATATTTATGAGCAAAAAGTTTTTCATAATTACTATTATAGAGAAGAGAGTTACATGATGTAGTTTATCTACTTTATTTAGGTTTAATAAATAGAATTAATTAAAAATATTATCACATCAAATATTATATTGAAAAAGACTTTCAAAATGTAAAACAAAAAAAAAAGTAGGCACCATACTCATTAATTAATTAACCAGAAGCAAGGTAGATGTATATCAGGGCTCCTTATGCTGAGGCAATGATTTTCTCTATGATATGCTAGTATATTTTAGAATATGTATATTTTAATTGTTGAAGACCATTATAGTAAGTCATTGCTATCAAAATTACTATCACATATAGATATTTTCTATGGATACCTGCTTTTCCAATTTGAAAAAGGAGGTAGATAAAGAATTTCTAAGAACCGTATATGAATCCAGCAAAGAAGCTAATGTGACAGAGTGAAAACAAATTGCATTTAAAGCTTTACTCTGCTCCTGATTGTGTGATCTTGACAGGTAACTTAATCCCAGTAAGCCTCAGTATTCTCATTTGTAAATTGGATGATTATCAAGATTAAATGAGACTAATATAGAGTCATTATATATATAGAAGGCACCTAATATTTGGTATTTTCTGATCTTCCCATTATGCCCCACACCAAACCTTAACTGTTATGTAATAGTTGTATATACAAGATATAACTTTCTTAAATGATATTTATGCTTGTGTTCTGAGTATCTATTATTTGCATAGTACTCTATTAAATGTATGAGAAATTGTATACTTTCCATAGTTGATTCATGAAATCTAGTGGAGAGACAAGATATATAAAGCATTTCCTCATACAAATGAGCTTAAAATGGTAAAAGAAAATGATATAAAAGACTTTAAATTCAATATGTTAAAACATGCTTACAAAAATATGAGGCAGCTTATAATAACATCCTTTCTTTTAACAAAGACAAGCAAAGAGTATTATAGTTAATTTCTAAATGCATGATAAAAATTATATGTAGTCTATACTGTCTGTCTTCTACTTAGAAAGCTCCATAAGTATAGAGATTTTTGTCTTTTCTGTTCACTGACCTATCCTATGCACATAAATCAGAACCAAGGTATATGCTCAATAAATATTATTTTAAATGAATATTGAATGAATTCAGAAGATAATGATTCCCATGGCATAATCAAGAAGAACTTTGTGAATGGGCTGAAACTTAAGAATGATCTTGAAGAACGATAGAGTTTGGTTAAATAGTGGGATAGAAGGATGCTTTGAGTGGAAGGACTGGCTCAGATAGTATTGAATATTTTTTATTATTCAGTTACCCAGATCTAATATATTATACAAACCAGCAGGGAAAATAGGCAGTAACCATGACATATGCTGCCTAGGGGCTAGTTATGGAAAGAGAATAGCCAACTGGATTTAGCAATAGGATTCTGTTACTTTAAGATTATTTTCAGTAGAGTGCTGGAAATGGTCAGATTATGGATCAGTTATAAAAGGCAGATAAAATGGAAGTAGTGGATCTTCAAAAAATTTGGTAATGAAAAAATATATATTTTCTTTAAAATAGCAGAAGCTTGTATATGTTTAATTATTGATAAGAAAGACAGAGACGTTGAGGATATTAAGTGAATCAAGGATAATTGTTAGTATAAGGTCTCTCAAAATGAAGGAAGGTATTTAATCCAGAACACAAAAGAAAGGAATAAACTCTAAAAGGAGTAAGATACTGTGACAGGCAATTTAGCTGCATATCTTTTGTTTATTCAAAGTTTTATCATAAAAATATTCAAATAGAAGGGCTACAACAATTACACCCATATTCTCACCACTTTGATTCTATGATTAACATTTGGTAATATTAATCATTTGTCTATCCATATTTCCATTCTATTCATGCATAATTCCATCTTATTTTTTTATGTATTTCAAAGTAAGTTACAAATGCTAATATATATCACTGCTAAATCTTTCGACACATGTACCTTTTAAAACTTTTAAAAAATGTGTAAATGTGAAATGCACAATATTGATTGTTCTCTTCAATGAATTTGAAAAATGCATACACCTGTGCGAGCCAAACATCAATTAAGATATAGAACATTTCCATCACCTCTCAAAAGTTCTTTTATGCCATTTCCCAATAAATCTTTGCCCTCATACCACTGTTCTGACTTTTTCCACCATAGGTTAGTTTTGCCTGTTCTAACACTTCAAATAAATGGAATCATACGGTATGTACTTTTTTGTATTTTGAGTTTCATCCATGTTGTTGCAAGCACTGAGTTTGTTCGGTTTTATTCTTCAGTAGTAAATTTATTTTGTGAACATACCAAAACTTTCTTATCCATTTTTCTCTCAATGGATACCTGGGCTTCATGTAGTTTTTGACAAATATTTATAAAATTGGTATGAAAATTTCTGAACAAGTCACAAATTTACTATTAACATATGCTTTTTTTTTTTTTTTTTTTTTTTTAGTAAATACCTAAGACTGAAATTTCTGGGCTTAGGGAAGATATGCTTAATTTTTTAAAACTATCAGACCTTTTTTTCCAATACAGTAATACTATGTAAAAATTTTCACCATAATTACATAAAATTTTTGGATTATTTTATATTTATTTTTTTCATTTTGGTGGATATATATCTTACTGTAATTTTATTTTGCATTTTCCTAATGATTTGAAAGCATCTGTCCAAATATTTTGACTGGTTTTATTAGATTGCTTGAATTTTTATTATTGAATTCCAGAAGTTCTTTATAGATCCAGAAAACCAGTAATTTAAATATATATATATATATATTTCATGAATATTTTCTCCACGCCTATGTCTTACTATTCATTTTCTTTTTTTAAATCACTTTATTGAGCTGTAATTGACATACAAAAAGCTGACATATTTAATGCATATTACTTGATGAGTTTGGAAATAAGTAAATATTCTTGACATCATCGCCATTATCTATACCATAAACATATTCATCACCTTCAAAATTTTTCTCCCACTCTATTATCTTTTACATGATAAGAAAAAAACTTAAGTTCTACTCTCTTAGCAAATTTTTAAGTATACAATACAAATATTATTAACTATAGTCATAGTGCTGTGCAGTAGATCTCTAGGACATACACATCTTACATAACTAAAATTTTGTACCCTTTGATTAATAGATCCCTGTTTTCCCCTTCTTGGCAACCACCATTCTACTCTCTGCTTCTATGAGTTTGACTGTTTTAGATTTTTCATGTAAGTGATAATGCTCTGTGTCTGGCTTATTTCACTTAACATAATGTCCTCCAGGTATGTCCATGTTGCTATGAATGGCAGAACTTTCTTCTTTTTAAAGGCTTAATAATATTCCACTTATGTATATACCTCATTTTTTTTATACATTCACTCATCTGTTGATGGACATTAGGTTACTTTTATGTCTTAGCTGTTGTAAATAAAACTGCAATGAACATAGGATGCAGATCTTTCTTTGAGATTGTGATTTAAATTCCTTCGGATATACATGCCAAAACTAAGATTATTGAATCATATGGTTACTGTATTTTTAATTTTTTGAAAAACCTACATACTGTTTTTCATAGTGGCTATACCAATTTACATTTCTGTCAACAGGGAACAGTATTCTCTCTTCTCTACATTCTTGCCGACACTTGTTACCTTTTGTTTTGTTTTGTTTCGTGTTGTTTTATTTTGTTTTGTTTTGTGTTGCTTTTGATAATAGCCATCCTAACTAGTATGAGGTGATATCTCATTGTGGTTTTGATTTGTAGTTCTGTAATAATTAGTGACATTGAGCATCTTTTCATAAACTAGTTAGCCATTCACATGTCTTCTTTGGCTAAATCTCTATTCAGCTTTTTTGCACATTTTAAAATCAGGTTATTTGTTTTGGGGTTTTGTTTTTTTCTATTTTTTATATTGACCTTTTATCAGATTTATGGTTGAAAATATCTTCTCTACTTCTGTAAGTTGCCTCGTCATTTTGTTGATTGTTTCCTTTGCTGTGCAGAAGTTTTTGAGTTTGATGTTGCCCCATTTGTGTGTTTGCGTGTATGTGTGTATATATATATATATATAAAAATACATATATATATGTGTGTATATATATATATATATATATATATACACACACATATATATATGTATTTTTATATATATATATACACACATATATATATATATTTTTGATATTTTTGATGTCTGTCCTTTTGGTGTCATATCCAAGAAAGCTTTGCAAAGATTAATGTCAGGGAACGTTCCCCCTATGTTTTATTTTTGGAGATGGTTTCAGGTCTTATGTGTAAGTTTTTAATCCACTTTGAGTTAATTTTCATATAAAACAAGGGTCGAATTTCATCCTTTTGAATGTGGATATCCAGTTTTCCTAACTCTACTTATTGAAGAGTCTATCTTTTCCCCAATGTGTATTCTTAGCATCTTTGTCAAATATCAGTTGCCCATATATGTGTGGGTTTATTTCTGGGCTCTATTCTGTTCCATTAAACTTTATCTGTTTTAATGCCAGTACCATACTGTTTTGATTACTATGGTGTATAATATATTTTGTAGGCAGGAAGTGTGATGCCCCCAACTTTATTATCTTGTTCAAGATTGCTTTGGCTATTTAGGGTCTTTTTTGGTTTCAAATGAGTTTTGATATTGTTTTACTATACCTTTAAAAATGTCATTAAGATTTTTTATAGGAATTGCATTGAATCTTTAGGTCACTTTGGGTAGTATGTAAATTAAGGTAACACAGTACTGGAAGTCTTACAGAGCAATTAGGCAAGATAAAGAAATAAAAGGTATCCAAATCAGAAACGGAGAAGTAAAATTATCTCTGTTTATAGATGACATGATCTGCAAACATGTAGAAAATTTTCAAAACTCCACCAAAAAAAAATTGTTAGAACTGATAAACAAATTCAGTAAAGTTGCAGGATACAAAATCAACATATTAAAATCAATTACATTTCTGCAGACCAATAATGAACTACCCAGAAAGGAAATTATGAAAACAACCCCGTTTACAATTGCATCAAAAGAATAAAATACTTAAATTCAACCAAGAAGGTGAAATACTTATACACTGAAAACAATAAAACGCTGAAATCTATTAAAGTAGATACAAATATATAGAAAGAAATCTCATGTTCATGGATTGGAAGAATTTAATATTGTTAAAATGCCTATTTATTTTTTTAATGGTGTCCTTTGATAACCAGAAGTTTTTGCTGTTGTTGCTGTTGTTGTTGATGATGACCAGTTTTAATTTTGATGTAGTCTAACTTATGAGTTTTGCTTTTATAATTATACTTTCTGTGACCTACATAAACTACTTTTATATTTTCTTACAAAATTCTTAGAGTTTTAGCTTTTGCATTTAGGCCTCGGATCCATGTTATATTAACTTTTATAAGGTAAAGATCAAATTTCTTTTTTTTCATATGAATGTTTACTTGCTGTCATACCATTAATTGAAGACTTTCATTTTACATTAGATTGCTGTTGTGCTTTTGTTGAAAATTGAATAACTATATATGATATGTAGGTCATGTAAATGGCTGGATTCTATGTTCTGGAGTCTAGAGTCTATTTTCTATGTCAGTGATCTATTTCACTTTCTGTCCTTATGCTAGTTCCACACTATATTAATTATTGCAGTTTTATAGTAATTCTTGAAGCCAGGAAATTAAAGTTATCAATGTAAGAAATGTCCAAAATTGTAGAGAATGTTTATAAGCATTTGTTTGAACCAAAACTGACAACAATTGCTGGGAAGTAAGAACTCAAATGCTTGGAGAATGAAAGTTTCACAGTTCCTTTTATGCATTGGAAATTAAGAAAGAAGAAAGATTAAATGAAGATGGGAGAAAGCAAGGAAGGGATGGAATTATAGGATACTTAACAAGATTATGTGTTCTCCTAAGAGCAGTTGTGCTTATTTCAAGATGTGTTAACCTAGATGCACAGGAACAATGGACAAGATTTAAAGCAAAGATAAACCTTTTATTAAAGAAGTTATATGTCTGCAGCATGGCTACCCACCATGACTTACCCATTAGGATTTTATGATCAGATCACCCTGTGAGGTTACTTTCTGTAGAATCCTTTTACATCTGCACCATGAACATGGTAATTTCTATTTTTTTTTTTTCCTTTAGCAATGTTTCATTATTTTCAGTGTATAGATCCTGTACATAAATTGTTAAAATTCTTCCTAAGTAGTCTATGGCTTTAATGTTTTTGTAAATAAAATTTATTTAAAATTTATAAAAATTGTGTATGTTAACATAAAAATATAATTGGTTTTTGTATATTGACCGTACTATTCTACTAAATTCACTTACTAGTTCTAATAGTTGTTTTATAAATATCTTAGGATTTTTTACATAAATAATTATACCATCTGATCATAGAGACAGTAATACTTATTTTGTAAAGATGAAAAGGGGTTGAAAGATGTAGAGCACAAAGTTCAATGGAATGAATCTCTCAGTGAGATTGATGAGCCAAGTGGTTGGAATGGGGGGGTAGACCTGATAGGATTTGTGAAATGGCAGTGAGATCTTTGTGTAAGATTTGTTGATGTAAGAAATGTTCAAATCTGTAGGATTTTTATGAGTTTATTTGAGCCGAACTGACAAATATGCCATGGAACTAGGTCTCAAATGTTCTGCAAATAACCATTTTTCAGCTTCTTTTATGCATCTGAAATTAACCCAGAAAAGTATGGAAGATTTCATGGAGTTGGGAAAGAGCAAGGTGGGGATCAGATTATAGGATAGTTAGCAAGATGATGTGCTCTTCTGTGGGTGGCTATGGTTTATTTCAAAGGAGTGTTAACCTAGATGCATAGGAACAATGGACAGGGCTTGCTTAAGGCAAAGATAAACTTTTACTAAAAATCTCTATGCCTGTGGCATGACCACTCACCATGACCTGCCCAGTTAGAAATTTATGATCTGATCATTCTGTGAAGTTACTTTTCTATAGAACTCCCTTTTCCATCCATAGAGTATAGTTGATTTTAATTTTTCAGAGTAAATTGTTTCCAAAAGATGACAAAATCCAGTATATGGTTATAGGAACAGGTCACTGCAGTAGAGAAGAGTACTGAAATTAGAAATGTCCTCATACTAAAATTCTGAATGTGTGGATATTGGACAATGAGGAAACTTGAAGAGCAAACAAAGAAGGTGAGCTCAATGCAAAAATTGTTAGTAAAGGTTGGGAATTCTCAGGTGGTCTTAAAATGTGCACACAAGGAAAGAAATGTGTTGTATTTTTAGATTTTCTTAGCCTTGAAAATAAGGGTTTTGCACAAAAGTGGAGGAATATTGATCTAGATATAGAATTGGTACAAAAGTATACAGTGGACTTTCTATAAGATGTTCCATATAGCATCTTTTTCCAATGTTACTATTTATAATAATTCATTACAGTGTTTGTAATAAAGAAGTAGACATATATTATTTCCCACCCCCATTTCCTATTAAGAATAGTGGCCATATATTTAGATTGACCAAATGTGTAAATAAATACAACTCAGTCTTATTTCATACAACAAATCTCCAACAAAATAAATGTTTATCATGTTTCTATATCTGGACACTTGAATTTATTTTTCTCTTCCTATTTACATGATATGACATCATATACACACAATTCAACTTGAGAGAGTATACGCTGTGGATATTACAATAATGAGTTTTCAGCTGGAGTATAAATCTTATATTATGCTTCTCTAAGAACCCTGGGAGTTTTCACAATATAAATCATTAACAAGAATTAAACTGGCTGAAATTGGCATTTTATCTCTAAGGATCAATTGGCAGATGACTTTTATGCTTAAAGCTAAAAAGAATGACTTTTATGCTTAAAGAAAATAAGAACATGAAAAAAAATTCCAACAGCTTGAATGAAACGCTTATAGATATAGCATCTATATTAGCAAGACAATTATAGTAAATTTTTATGCCTAAAGGCATTTCTGCTTTCTCCAGCTGCCTGAGTTGAGTCATTGCCTCTGGGAGAATCCATTCAGTGGCAAGGGAGAGATTGACTGTGTTCACTATGTGATTTGTGTAAAAGCCAAAGTACATTTTCCTTCTCAGTGTGGTGGTCATACAATGAATTTCTGCTGCATTCATACCATAAAACATATTTTCAGTATGTCTAGTGTTAGTAGACCAAATCAGCCACTAAGCTTCTGCTTGCTTTCCTGTGAAATCAATAAAAGGTAGTGATGGAAATTCCATCTGTACAAATCTTTCAATAAAAGTCTAAAAATAGCATTCAAAAAACGTCCAGAGTAGCTTAATTTCATATCTGAATGTTTTAAAGTAACATGTATTTGGTAGCAACGAATGAAGATCTAAGACAACTAAACTTATAGAGAACCATGAAGAGATCAGGGCCAAACATTGGGTCTTAATATCTGGAAAATTATTTCATGACACTGTAGATGACTGGAATCAAGCATGAGAAAATTTTTACTAATTCAGATTTTAGATTCTCTTAGGACTGAAAAAAACACTCTAGAAAATACAAACCCAATTTTATAACTAATTTAGATAACAGGACTTTTTCTAATGAAATGTTTAGTGTTTATATCTGGAGTTATCAATAACTGTGGTGTAATAAAATCTAATTTAAGTACTACCCTGGTTTTAATAAGAATACAAACAAGAATGTATTATTATCAAACACTTCCTTGAAATACGTTTGCATAATGCATATGTAAACAGATATATCGACCACAGACTAGGTCTGAGGAGTGAATTTACTACCCAATAAACAAAAATACCCATATTTCTCCCTCTCACAATTATTAGCTATCATTACACTAAAATCATGTCTTTACTGATGACGTTGTATTTGAAATCTCCATCATTGGAGTTATTTTTGAGTTAAGACGTAGTCATAAAATGGTAAGTATCAAAATAAAAGATTTCAGGAAAGAAGGACTATAATGCTCTCATTTATTTTCTATTAGTTTTTTTTGTTTGTTTTTTTCCTATTAGTTTCTGACATATGTGGATTAATTTATCAGATAGGGTTTACTATCTGTTTTGTAAATAAATTTTTATTGGAACCTAGACAAACCCATTTTTTTACATACTGTCTATAGCTGCTTTTGAGTTATAATATCAGGGTTGAGTAGTTAGTACAAATATTATGTGCCCACAAAATGGGAAATATTTCCTATCTGTCCCTTTATAGAGAAACTTGGCCGACTCTTGGTCTAGACATACTTAAAAGAGAAAAACAAATTTGTGGAATTTATGTTACTGAATGTCAAGACATTTCAGTTAAGTAGTTAACTATTCTTATTATAAGAGCAGTTTAGCATCATATGGTGGACAAACAGACAAATAAACCAATGTAACAGATTAAAGAGTTCAGAAATAGATCCACACTTATATGGACTCTTGATTTAACACCAGAGCGGTGGGAATAACATTGCGTTTTTAATAAAGGTGCCAAGTCTACTATATAGCAAAGGAAAAAATTAATCTTGACCCTTATCGAAGCATTATAGATCTAAATATGAAAAGGCAAATGATATAGCTTATAGATGAATTCATAAAAGAATATCTTCATAACTTTTAGCTATGTGAGAGAAGGCACAAAAACAGCCAACAAAGGAAAGGTTAATTGTATGATATTAAATCAGAAATGTCTTTTTATCCCTAACATCATTAAGAAAATGAAATGCATAGCCACTATCAAAGAAAATATTTTAATATACAAAATAAACAAAGCAAACATATTAGAATATGTAATGAATCTCTAAACACACATTGGACTGCCAGTCTCAAAGTTGACATACAAAAGTTTGTAAGTTATCGCTTGCATTCTTACAAAAAAAAAAATGAATAATCTGATAATCAACAACTTCTATTTGATCCATCAGAGAACTGGAATTACAGGAAAACCACCACTGCAAATCCAGAAAGTGAAGATCAAGATCTGATCACCAGAAGTAGAAGACACAGGAGCCATAAACTGGTAGGAGCACTTAAATGGTAAATTCTGAGAATTGCTGGAGGCTGAGTGTGGACTAGCACAAGAATGAGAAACTCCTGTGGGCCCCCACCCTTTTGTAGGCTTTACCTCCAGGAATACCACCAGGTTCTCATTGTGAACATCTGGGAAATCCCCTCTAGGTTCTGAAAGGGAGAGGGAAAGAGTTATTACAAAATAAACTAAGTGCCTTCTCCATAACAAAGGCCTATTCTATATGGAAAAGTACTTTTCAGGCCTTATCCTACCTGGGGGAAGGGAATTCCTCTCAATCTATCTCCCTCTAGCACTCATGCCACTCCAAAGGAGGGGGTAGGGGCAACAAAACACAGTCACAGATATTAAATCGTCATGGAAATAGACTGAGAATGCTGTAGCCAGAGAAGGAGTAGGAATTATAGAGAAAAAAAAAATATATATATATATATATACATATATATATATATATATATATATATATATATATATATATATATATATATATATATAGTAC